>NC_043714.1:72813173-72866452 GCF_006229205.1 Suricata suricatta | reverse complement strand
AGGGAAGGAAGGAGGGAGGGAAGGAAGGAAGGAAGGAGGGAGGGAAGGAAGGAAGGAGGGAATGAAGGAAGGAGGGAGGGAAGGAAGGAAGAAAGGAAGGAGGGAGGGAAGGAAGGAAGGAGGGAGAGAAGGAAGGAGGGAGGGAAGGAAGGAGGGAGGGAAGGAAGGAAGGAAGGAGGGAGGGAAGGAAGGAAGGAAGGAGGGAGGGAAGGAAGGAAGGAGGGAGGGAAGGAAGGAAGGAGGGAAGGAGGGAGGGAGGGAAGGAAGGAAGGAGGGAGAGAAGGAAGGAGGGAGGGAAGGAAGGAGGGGAGGAAGGAAGACTGTTTCAACTACCTTTTGCTCCATGTATACTTTTCAAATTCCTTCCAGCTGCATTTAATATCTCCTTCTGGTGCACTCCTGTATAAATTTACTTTTACCATAGCACTAATCACAAGAAGTTTCATATTCGGATCTGCTTTAGGTAGGCATCTTTGCCTGCTGACTATAAGCTGTTGGAAGAAAGAAGCTCTCTCCTTAATCTTTGCATGCCTGCAATGCCTAATCTGACGTCATGAACAATGAAAATGCTCAAGAATGCGTTGTTGGATTTTAATTTTTAAAAAGCTGTGTAAAAATATTCCATTCAGGCATTTGTACATTTAATTCAATAAACATGCACTGCATCTAATTGTATATCAAGCTCTGAATTAGATATAAAAGATATAAAGATCAATGAGAACTTACACTGAAGGAGTTTAATAACTATATATCATCTCCGTCTGAAGGGAGAAACACTTTCTTCCTTACTGAATAATAGGCAAAAACATTTCAATAAGTTTATAAATTTTCTGTGTAACATGGATCCCAATTGACAATGATGCAATTAAACCTGACCACGATTCAACTTCAGAAAGACTCTGGTAGATCTGTCTTTGAATGGTCCATCTTCAGGGGCTCTTTGAACTCTTAGTCCTCCAATCAGAAAATCATACATACGGTTCCCTGCCTTGTGAACATGCTGTTACAGAGAAGGTCTGAAGAGAAGGAGTCCGTTGAATTTTGTCGCCTCTAAACCAGAAGGGATTATTTCTCAGACCATCTCCCTGTGTGGAGATGTGTGCATTTTGTTAAGTCGTATCACTTGTGACAAGGAAATCTGTTGAACAGGCACTTGGTTCACATGAAAGCCAATGTTAAGGAAAGGAAAGGAAAATAATCAATTATTAAGTATCATTTGGGAGCAGTGGTGGACATGCTCACATTTCAGGTGTTATCAGTGCCATTTCACAAATAAAGAGACTACAGCTCAGGGAAATAAACCAACGAAAACACGGCCACTAATTTTAATCACTGGACAACTGCTAATTCCCAGCGAGTAGTTTGTTCAGGAATAGCATCCTAACAGATCCCCCCATCCTCTAACTGTCCATGCAGCTCTCCAGTGTATCAGCAAATCGTTGCAGTGGGAATTACGGTGACAGTTAGATAGCTATTCTCTATTAAAATATTAAAATACCTGAAACATTTTTTCACCTTTCTAGGGTAACCTGAAACTTGTCCCAGCTGCTCCCATCGGCTCCCGACTACAGGAAGACATATCCACAGTGGAATTCATCCTGCTCCTCCCATCAGCTCCTGACTACAGGAAGATGTGTCTACAGTGGGAAAGATCTCAGCATATTCTTCTCCTTCCAGCAGGTGAGTAACAACTTCCATGGTGTTCTACGGTAGCAAACAAGGCTTTCCACATCCAGCAGCTCTGAGACTCCTACATCCAACTGACCCCACATCCACAGCAAATGACACGGCGTTCCCCAAACCCCACCCATTCTCCCACCTGAATTTTACATTAACCCACTGACTTGGGACTTATCATCCATCCACCATGAAGTTCAAGAACCTGTGTCTCAGAGTAATTAATAAACTCAAGTTCTATCTTTTTTTTTTTTTTTTTACCAGTATTCACCATGTATCTAAGATCTAGTGAGCTGCCATAAACTAACATTGATTACAGGAAGCAGATGGAAAACGAGCAAGTGTTTGAAAATTCTCATCATGTGACTTTAAAGTATAATTTAATTGTATGTTTGGGATGTCAAGGGATATTTAATTCATGCCTTTTACATTCAAATGAGGAAACTGCAAATAATCATGCACTCCATTCCTTCATTCAGTTATTCGACTAATAAAAATATTGATAGAAATGACATCAATGGCCAACATTGACTTATTTATTGCTCACAATATGCCAGGCACTGGTCTGAGAATTTCATGTGTATTAACTCACTGAAATATTTATTGAGCGCCTAATAGGTACCAAGTCCTGCTGTTCCCTGGGGATGAAGAGGTTAATACAGAGATGGTCCCTTCTTGATAGAGCTGATATTTTAGTGGAATAGACAATGAGTATGCAACCCAAGAATAAGATCATTAGAGATTTTTTTAATGCTTTTTATTTCTTTTTGAGAGACAGAGAGAGACAGCACAAGCAGGGGAGGGTCAGAGAGAGAAGGAGACACAGAATCAGAAGCAGGCTCCAGGCTCTGAGCTAGCTGTCAGTGCAGAGCCCGATGCGGGGCTCGAACCCACGAACCATGAGATCACGACCTGAGCCAAATCCGGAAGCTGGGCGCTTAACCGACTGAGCCACTCAGGTGCCCCGAGATTTTTCTAAGTGTAATGACAGAGCTACACCGGATTATAATGCAGAGATGAACAAATCTGGTGACTTTAGTTAGCATCTAGGTCAGCCTCCCTGACCCCCCCACATACAACCAGTGAGCCCTGTGCAGAGAGCCCTAAGTGTAACAGGGAGACACTGAAGGATTTTAATGTGGAAAATGAAACAATACAATTTATATTTTGAATAACCACTCTTAGTATATGTGGAGAATGGTCTGGGAAGGGAAAGGCCTGAAATCCAAGGAGATCAATTAGAACGCTATGTGGTGATTCATTTTAGGGATAACTCTGTCTTGGGCCAAGGTAAAGGCTGTGAAAAGGAAAATAAGGCAGGGATTGACTATATTTTGAAACTGAATTAATGAATTTGGAAATAAAGTATGTGGGGAGAGGGAGGAGAAAAAGAAATATTAAGATGATTCCCAGGATTCTTGCCTTAGCAATGAAATAAATAGTTCAGGCAGCATCTTGCACAAAGGGATTAAGGCTAGAAGAGAATAGGTATAATGGGCAATCAAGGGCTCTCTTTTAAGAGATTCACTCTGAGGTATCTTTAGACAGGCAGATGGGAAATCCAAATAGGCATTTTAATCTACTGGCTTGGAGCTCAGGAAAGAGTAAGAAGCCTAAGCAAAAGGCTTGGAATCATTAATGCACAGACATCACTACAATCTTGGGGGTGGATGAAATCACCTGGAGAGAGAATATAAGAAAGGAGATCATCAGGGTGCATTCCAGGACAAAATGCAATTTAGAGGTCAGGAGGGAAAGAGAGCAGGTAAAGAATAAGTGAGGTGTCTCCGGGTGAAGGAGTGGAGTCATCCACCAGTGAGAGAGGAGGACAGGAAGGTTAGCGCATTCTTGCAGAATCCCTAAAGGGAGAGATGGTCAGGGAGAGTGCGGCCATGGCCAAAGGCAGAGGATTTGGAAGCCTGTTAAGTTTACGGTGAAAAAAAATCAGTATGGTTTTGGCTTTGAAAACAGATTGGAATTGATTGAAAAAGAGAATTGGCATTGAGGACATGTGGACAGAGCCCATCCAGATTCACTGGAGAAATTTTGTTGTGAAAGGGAACAGAGAGACACGGTCAAGTGTGGGGATGACATAATGTGTGTGTGTGTGTGTGTGTGTGTGTGTGTGTGTGTGTGTGTGTGTGTGTGTGTGTGTGATGTACTTACGTACATGAGCATTACCGTCTTTATCACTCACATACAGCAGATTCGAACATGTTCGTGCAGGCACAGGTCTGCGCCATCATTTAGAGATGGAAAGGCCTGTTCTGGGAGGGGGTGGGGTTAATTACAGTAGCACATTCTGGAAAAGATAACTGTGATTTTGAGACGAGACTGTGTGTTTCAAGTTTAAAACTACAGAGAGAACGTGAGACTAGAGTAAGAGTTTTCTGATTTGTAGAAGGAAAAAGCTTATACTGGAAAGAGCACTGGCCTTGAGATCAGTTAAAAACCTTACTGGCTGTTGATTATTGCTGACTATTGGGAATGTATTTGATTTCTTTCAGCTTCAGTTCCATTACTGTAAGAAAAGGATAATAATATAGAAGTGACAATGTAAAAGGAGAAGTTTTCACATCCTTCTACCCCTCTGCCTAAGACGGACTTATGAATTATATTATTATGAATGAACGCCTCTCAACTACTTTGCAAATTTACTGGTTCCTCTTTATTTCCCCATCCACAGAGGCTCAAAATTCTTGAAATGATATCAACTGAGTAAATATTACATCCCAGGGGCATCTGGATGGCTCAGTTGGTTAAGCATCTGACTCTTGGCTTTAGCTCAGGTCATGCATGGTTCATGAGTTCAAGCCCTGTGTTGGGCTCAATGCCACTGGTGCAGAGCCTGATTGGAAGTCTCTCTCTCCCTCTCTCTCTGCCCTTCCTCTTCTCTCTTTCTCTCAAAAATAAATGAATAAATAAACTCTAGAAAACTACATTCCACGTTTTCCTTTTGTTCCTTTTGGACTTCACTTGATACAAAATAACTTCACACAAAAATGACATTTTTAATCAAACTTTCGATTATTTGAGAACTTATGTCCTAAGGCAAAGCTCCTGAATGACACCTTTTTATTCCTGTTTTTGTTAGCACATAGAATTGGATTAATAAACAACAGAAATGAGAATAAAAGAGAGGTTTGCATTATGTCGTCCATGGTTTAAATATTAAATAGATTTCCCAGTAATTTTGAAGACCTTTATAAACTGCTCCAGACCCTGTGGGATGAGGCTCTGCTTTCCTTTCCAGACTTGTGTCCCATTTGTTCTCTCTCACACCCTGAAGAGCCTTTGGCTCAGCTCTGCTCAACCCTGACCGCCCAACAGCATGCAGTCCAAGCGTCCTTGAGATCTTTTCACTTGTGACTGCTGGTGCCAAAATGGCCTCTTTACTCCTCTGCTTTCTTAGCTAAAATTAGTTATCATTCAGAACAGAATAAGCATTACTTGCTCTGAAAGACTGAAATCCTGGGCGTATCTAAATGTTCCAGTTTATTAAAAGCAGACCTGAGACCAAGGGTAGAAGAAGGATGAAAGGCTGGCTACAAAGAATGGTGAGGGAATTGTGGAGGGTGATGGAATGAGTTTTAGCTGGATTTGGGTGGTGTTTGCACAACTCTGTGCATTTGTTGAATCTCCTGGAACTTTACCATGAGAAGGGTATGTTAAAATAAATTAATGTGGTTTTGTTTTGAGACAGACAGACAGAGAGAGAGAAAGAGAGAGACAGAGACAGAGAGCCAGTTGGGGAGGGGCAGAGAGAGAGGAAGACACAGAATATGAAGCAGGCTCCAGCCTCTGAGCTGTGAGCATAGAGCCTGACGTGGGGCTCAAACTCAGGAGCATTGAAATCATGACCTGAGCCAAAGTTAGACAACTGACTGAGCCACCCAGGTGCCACTAGGGTAAATTTTATAGTATGTAAATTATACCTTGAAAATCTGCCTATAAGAAAGGCCATCTATGAAGTTTTCAGGTCAGGTGTGAATTACAAAGATAATTTCTTCATTCTAACTTTATGGGGCAGAAGAAATAATTTCCTTGACCCCTCCCTACCCCACCCACCTCCCAGTCTGACCTGGGCCTTATGGATTGTCTCATTTCACTTATAAGAGAGAAGAGAGAAAGGGAGAAGTCTAGGATTTCTCATACCAGCTCACTTTCCTTATGCATCTGATTTCAATCTTCCTTGACCTGGTTCAAAAGCAGCCTCCCCCAAATAGAAGACAGTCCAGTCCAAGTCCCTCAAGGGTGCAAAGGACAAGGGAGGGAGAAAGAGAAGAAAGGAAATAAGTAAATAGAAAAGCAATTTGGTTAATTAGAAACTGTACATTGGATAAATATGTTTATCTTCCCTCTCCTATCCCAAAAAACTACTAAATATCATAACCTAAATTACATTAAAGGGGAAAAAAAGCATTGATCTCTAAAGACAAAGAGAATGGAAAGAACACATAATATGAAAGATGGACATTTCTTCATAATGCAATTATAAAAAACTAGAATTCCTTATCTAGTTACTGTCAATTAATATGAAGATTATTTTAAAAGCATCCCCAAATTTATTGTTTCTCTACCTACTGTTAGGAATTCCTAGAGATTTATTCTCCAACAAGATGAAAGATTAAAACAAGAAAGAGGAAGGCGTGAGATCCTGCAGGGGCTCTAAAATAAAACAGAAGCAAAGTGAACTTCTACAATCCAAGTGAAGGAATATCCTAAAACAGTTAGGAGGCAATTACTAACTTTAGGAAAAACAAAAAGCTGTACAGAAGGAACATATAAGCAAAGAACATCAGATGCCTATGCTGAGTAGTATAATTACATAATTATAATAATAGAGGAAATGAAAACATAAAGCAATAATAATAATAGTATAAGCTTATTGGTTTAAAATACAGCAGGATGCAAGAACTAACAGCCCTAAGAAATGAAAGTGGATGCCCTGTGCTACAAAACTCGAGGATGAAGTGGAGGGGAACGTAAAATCCTGGTTTACTTCCCATCATTCTGTAATAATTTGCTTTTGAAACTATGTGCATTTACTGCATGGCATTTAAAGAAATAATTAAGGGGGCACCTGTGTGGCTCAGTCAGTTGAGCATCTGACTTCGGCTCAGGTCATGATCTCATGGTTTGTGGGTTCGAATCCTGGGTTAGGCTCTGTGCTGACAGCTCAGAGCCTGGAGTCTGCTTCAGATTCTGTGTCTCCCTCTCTCTCTCTCTCTGACCCTTCCCTGCTCATGCTGTCTCTCTCTGTCTCTCAAAAATAAATAAAAAACATTTTAAAAATATAAAGAAATAATTAGAGTCACCTAGGCGGCTCAGTGGTTAAGCAAGAGACTTAGGCTTCAGGTCAAGGTCTCAAGGCTCCTGAGTTTAAGCCCTGCCTAGGGGGCTCTGTGCTGACAGCTCAGAGCCTGGAGCCTGCTCCGTATTCTGTGTCTCCCTCTCTCTCTGCCCTTAGCCCGCTTACATTCTGTCTATCTGTCTGTCTCTCTCTCAAAAATAAATGAACATTAAAAAAAATTTTAATAAAAAATAAATTTTAAAAAAGTGTGGGTAAATACCCAATGAGGTAACCAGAATTTCCTAATATTTATCACATCCTGCAGTGCTTGTCAATTTATGTCTCTAGCTCTCCTTCTGAGAGCCCGTAAAGCAGGGAACCTATGGTATTGACCTTCTGTGCCCACACAGCTTGCATACAACTAAAAGCATATACTAAGACACTTCTCCTTTTTTTAAGCAAATAACATATGAACAAACAGTTGGTGGCTGTTGAGAATCCATGAAATAACAATGAATACATAAAAGCAAGGCCAGTAATTGAGGGGACTGACCAGAGGTGACAGAGTGACTGACTCGAATCTTCTGACTAAATTACAGTGTTTGGCATCTCCCGGGTTGAGGGCATAAAGCTTCACATCCAGATTGTTTTAAATTCACAAGCGTCCACCTCTCTGTCAAAAAAACCCAGATGCTCTCTTGATGTTTTCTCTTGAAGTGTTGACAAACTTCAGAAGTCACCCACAAATTATCTACCTTCTCTTGTCCTCTGTAATTTTATTAATGGAACCATCATACACCTGGTGATGTCAACTCCCCCTCTATTCACCGTTCTTGTCTCTGGCCTTATATTTATAGAGTGATCAGAAGTTAGTATAGCAGTGAGTGCCATTCTAAGATTCCTTTAAAAAACTTTTTATTTTGAGATGATTTTAGATTCATATGCAGCTGTATGAAGTAACATAAAGAGATTCTATGTACACATCACATTTCCCCCGGAGGTAACACCTTGCATGACTCTGATAACATATCACAACCAAAATTTTTGACATTGCTATAATCCATTGGCCTTATTTGGATTTCTCCAGTTCTACATAAACTCATTTGGGTATCCCTAGATTCCATTTTTAAGGGTTTTTTTTTTTAAGTTTATTTATTACTTAGAGGGAGAGAGAGAGAGAGTGAGTGAGAGAGAGAGAGAGAGAGAGAGAGAGAGAGAGAAAATACCAAGCAGGTTCTGCACCACCAGCATGGAGCTCAACACGGGGCTCAAACCTACAAATTGTGAGGTCAGGACCTGAGCCAAAACCACGAGTTGGACATTTGACCAACAGTCATCCAGGTGCCCCATCCATTTTCCTTTTTTCTTTCTTTGACAGCAGCTTGATTTCGTCCATAAAGCCTGTTCAACTTGTGACACATGTCCCCACATGAGGTTCCTCAATCAGATCATTAGCTTTGGGGACATTTCCTTATCCAAATGTCTATATTTAAGTGAATTGCTACTATGTCCCAGAATCTTTGCTTTGAGTACCATATTTTGACTCATTATCTGCAACAGTCATATAAAAGTAAGAAATTTTACTGCCTGTAGATGAAAATGCCGAAGTTTGGAGAGGGACAGTGACTTGGACAGTGACACGTGTTATTAAGTGGCGTATGTATAGTAGTTACAACTGTCAAACACAAGACAACAGGCCCCAAGTAGACTCTCTTATGCTAAGTAAGCCCCATATCACCAAACCCATATCACCAAACTACAGTTTTGGTTCCTCCTGAAATGGGAACCTAAAACTGTTATGCCCAGATCGCAATATCCCCAAAGACCAGAGACCACCAGGGAGACCAAGTCATGCATGCAAAAGCAAAGGGCGTTTATTAGGGCTTAAGCTCGGACTCTCAGACCTCACCAATGCAGTGAATCTGTGCTGAGAGCCCCAAACAAAGGCTGGGTAGGGTTTTTATGGGGTTTGGAAAAGGGGGGTGCAGAAAATTATGACATAGGTCCAGTAATCCAATCATCATCATATAACAGCCTTAGCAACCATTCTAACCATACACATTGTCCAGAATGTTTGTTACTTTTGGTGGGACCCAATCATGACCTTTAGTGCTTTTTCGAAAATACAGGGTGATCACTTCTCGGCCTTTTGGCTAAGATCAAGTGCGAAAATACAAGGTGGGCCAAGGGCCCCCATGTGGGGTGTAACTAGCCTTAAGCAATAAGCGATTATCTATAGCGTCTATCTCTAGGCCTGCCCTTAGGAGTGTTAAGCATTTTAGTGGCCGCTTCTGATTGGGTGTTACTAGTGTGGTCACTGGTTGAGCACTCTGTGCCCTTTTATTGTCTAATGATTCTGAGAAACCCACACTTAGGCTTCCAAGGTCAGAGGGGAAACTTGAAGCCTGTCATGGAGTCAGTTTGGTTCAGACCTATGTCCTTTCAAAACCAGTCAATCTGTAATTACCTGATCAGTACTAGTTAGGTAATCTGCCCAAAATAGACCTCTTTCATCCCCTAAAGGAAGGTAAGCTTGCAATATCCAACTCGCCTGTTTTTGCGTAGTATAACTTCCTTGTTCCCACTCCCCTCTGCCTGCAAAAGTTTTCATTTTGTTCAGCTCCTTGGAGCTCCTTTTTATCTGCTAGATTTCATGCCACCTGATTCAAATTGATTTTCGCTCAGATAAACTCTTAAAATTTTTAATATGCCTCATTTTATGTTTTAACACACTTTATCTTAAAGGCCAATTTTTTTCTACACTCTGAGGAAACTTCTTAACTGTTATTTCCTTTTTAATAACTTGTTGTGAATTGTCAAAACAGATAGCTGGAGGGAAAAATGAGTAGAATGGATTTTAATCTTACTAATAAATTTCATCTATTATCCATCCATAGCCTTCCTGCACACACCTATCCACCAATGTTGGGTAAATTTCCTCTGATAGATATTTTGAAATCTAGCTCAAATTTCGAAACACATGAGGTATGACCTTCAAAGGAATTGGAGCTCATCTCTGGTATATCATGGTTTTTATTTCTGACTTTTACTAGCCTAAAAAAAGAAATCATGATATAAAAATCAGCACTTATGGTCATTGAAACCCTCCTCTTATGATTAGCTATAAAAATATGCCCATTTCAAATATACCCAGAAATAGTAACAGAATCAGCATGTGGTTCAATTCCAAGAATTCCAAGGGTGTTTTTCCACTTTCATTAAAATGCATGGCAATGAGGAAATTATGTGAATATCATTTAAAGCTTTACAAGGAAACTTTTTAAAATTGATAGTTATAAGTGTTTACAATACAAATTCAAGGTGATTACATGATGATTAGCACTTGCTTATATGTCTCCTAAGAAACCACACAATCTGATTCCAAATAGCAATCTCTCAGAATACTTGACCTTGATGAGCTTGGTGCTGATTTTAGTGACAAGCTTTTTAAATTAAAATTTTATTATAATGCCGTGACTTGTCAGTTTCTAATATTTCTGTATCAAGGCAGCAATAGAGTCCTTGCTTACTGGTAGCCTAACTTTGGTTCCATGAATGGAGGTGACCATTTCAGGGGTAACAACAGCAATACTTAATATTTTTGAGAGCTCAGTACATGACAGACATATTATAAGCATTTTTCTTGGCATTATTTTATTAAATTCTGTACATTTTTAACACAAACAACTGTAGCATTCTTTAAAAGAAACCTAGGGTCAAATTCTAGTTTGTCAATCCTACCTAATGGTGATTCCTTAATTTCTGTACAATTCCTTGTATGTGAGTTCTTCATGCCAGCCTCTAGATGGGGCTCAAGTCCTCTTCACCTTAAGGGACATAGGAGTTGGATATGGGTCAATAATGATGTCTAGGTCATCGAGAATGTTCTGCTATGGGACACCATCTTACAAATGGCACCTGCTCAGATAAGTCACAGTTACCTTTCAACCTTCTACATCGAAGATTCTATTTACCCTTTTTTACCCAACTATTAGAATCAAGCAGGATCAGAGTCAAGCCCAGAGAGATTGAGTTAAAGAGAAAAACCACATGGGACTATTTTCAGTGTGCAATATAAAAAAGTATAAAAATGGCTCTGAATTTTAATATGGTCCAGCTTATCTAACAACATATTAGATACAGCTGCTAGTCCAGTCATCAAATATTTGGTTCCCTCTCCCTCCCATACACAAACCACACTTACCCACCACCCTTTTATCAATAAGGATAATCAGATATCACATTCACTTAGGATATCAAGTCTACCTGTCTGGACATAGTCTCTACATCAGGTGCACTTGAAGCTCTTGGTGTTTTGGAGGCCAGCAAACTAAAGAGACCAGTTACTTCCATCAGGAATACCCAACATGAGAAAAGAAAACAGGAGTAAGATAGCAATTCCATTTGGAAGGACTATGGGAACTCAAGATCAGATTTTATCTTAGAAATTCTGACACCTGTTTTACCTACTTCTGGGGGAGGGAGGGGAAATTCCTTGATTATGATTGTAGTCCACTGATTTTCCAACATTCTTCGGGACTCTTGGTCACTTGCAGGAAAATTACTCATTTCCCATTTTCTGAGTCCTTAACCACATCTGAAATGGGTAGGGCAGAGTACACCTTCCCTGGTTGCTAATAAGCTTTCTTAGCTTGGTTCCTGCTTTTAAAATGTTAACAGCAGAGAGCGGCTTCAATATAAAACAACCTCACTCTTATTTTAGCCTAGGTTGGTAGGGCTTTGGGCAATATACTTTTCTCAGAAACTTAACCATCTTTTTATTTATTTTTTTTTACTTTTCAAGGTTTTGAATCCCATAAGGTCTATGGGGTAATTATCATACGTACAATCTTTTTCAAAACCTAATTCTAATATATTACTTACTTCACTATTTCCCTATAATTTTTTGGTTGAAGTATGGGTGACATATAATATTACTGCTTTTAGTTTTTTATTCAACTACAAATATATTCTTGAGTCTATCAGCTTTGGTGGGAAAATCACGCTTTTAAGTTCTTTTCCTTGAGCTATTTGCCCTGTTAAAAAAGATCTACTGAATGCCACAATCTTGAGGATTGGGTGTCGCCAGTCCCCTGGGGATATGTGCTCCAGTTTGAATTACAGATTTATTGAGACTAGAAATGAGGCTGGCATCGTAAAATTAAGTTTTGAGTGCTGTCTTAATAGTAATATGGCTGATAAATGAAGGTGAGAATTGACTAGGGGAAGGAAAGTCAAGGTCAGAGACTGTTCCTTTCACTCAATGAACATGCATGATGAACCCACTATTTTCCTGTCAGTATGCTAGAGTTTAGAGATTAAAAAAAAAGTGAAAACAATCATTAAGAATTTCAGCCATCTTGGAGCTTCTACTTAGTGAAGGAAGGAAGCAGCATTTAGGTGATATATTTGGAAAGGTTTTTTCTGGCCTGGGCAATGCAGATATTCTAAGACCATACGTTTCTTTTTCTCCTTCAGGGCTCCTATCTTCAGTAAGCACCATCTTCTTTAGGCTGCTGGGTTCCTCTATCTGATTAATTTCTCAAGTGCAGAAGAAGATTCATTATGATGGGGCCTTCGGGATTCCTCTGAATTGGACGGAATTCTCCCATTGCTCCGTTTCCTCCATCCCTTTGACACCACTCTAGACTCCTCAGAATGACAGAGGACCCCAATGTCCTTGCTAAGTAGAAGGGAGGCTTTGATGATATGACTGTTGTCAACTTTATGAATTCCAGGTGAACTTTTAATGGACTATTCTTATTTTGATTTGTCTTTCAATCACAAGGTGTTTGGCATCTGATCACTGTGCACTCTTCTTCTTTTTCAAAACAGAATGGGATATTTTTGGATATTCAAAATGCTCAGTGATAAATTAATGACCCTTAAAGGAAAAGAAAAAAAATTACAGGAGAGATAGAGTTGGAACAATGGTCATAATTATACAATTATAACACTTTCTATAAGCTGATATAAAGAATTCCCTAAAGAGTTTACTGGAAAGTAAATTCTTTTTCCCTTTTTTATGAGAATATTAAAGATTAAATGTGACATGACTTTTAGGTTATTCTATAATAAAGTTTTTACATTATTTTAAGAGAGAGAGAACAAGTAGGGGAGAAGGGCAGAAGGTAGAGAGAACCTTAAGCAGTCTCCACATGTAGCAAGGAGCCCAACATGGGGCTTGATCCTCCAACCCTCAGATCAAGACCTGAGCTGAAACCAAGAGTTGGATGCTCCATCGACTGAGCCACCCAGCTGTGCCCCTAGGATAATAACTCTTGAGGAATCTTTTTAGAATGATATGACAATTAATTGATACCATTGGAATATGTTATTTTCTAGGACAGAAATCTGTAATATTCTGGAAGAAAAACCAGATTTCTCCCCACACACACACTCGGTTTGACATTTTCTGGAACAAAATTTAAGAATGTGGGCTAATTAATTACCGGGTCACTTTTATTGGTCCTTCTTCAGTAGCACAAAATATCAATAGAATGATTTTCTCCTGAAGAAAAACATATCAATTTCTTTGACACAGGAGAGAAAGAACTCCAGAGACCAGTAACATAGGTACTTGGAATTGAAAGCTGCTCACCAACTCAAAGAGTAATGGGTGAGTAGAGGATAAAGGACATCATCAAGTCTACGTGGAAAATAGACATTGTCCATGAAGGGGACTGAACGTTCGAGCCACTTAGGCTGCAATAACTAAAACTATTAACCACTTTTCCTGATAATGCACCGTCTACTGTCCCTCCTTTGTCTCTGCCCCTCAATGTTCAAATTATTCCCAGGTTAAAATAAATAAATAAATAAATATGCTTTCCTTTAATTATACCTTTCTTTCAAAGGACTGCTTTATCATTCTTCTTCTCTTTATGGCCATGTTTCTAAAAGGAATGGTCTACTCTTTTGTTTCTATTTCTTCCCCAACAGTCCTTAATAATAATTACTATTAC
Organism: Suricata suricatta; assembly: GCF_006229205.1. NCBI lineage: Eukaryota > Metazoa > Chordata > Mammalia > Carnivora > Herpestidae > Suricata > Suricata suricatta. The sequence goes on along the minus strand of NC_043714.1, from coordinate 72,852,517 downwards.
TGTTACATTAATATCACAGAAATGTAGACATGGTGAATTAACAGTCTATACCCATTCCAGCCCCTTCCCTCCAGTGTCTGTAGTAAGAATGCTGGACGTCCTAGATATGACACCGTGGTTTGTCAGTATGAGGCACACAAAGGTGATTCAGAAGGCAGGAGTGAGAAGGGTCTGGACTTCTGCTTTTTTTAGTAGCAAGCTCAGTCCTGGAGCTTTTCCTTTTTCCCCTGAGGCAACGTTGGCACGTTCGAGTGTTTGATCACCAGCCTTCTGCTGTTGAGGTGCGGGGCATGGGGCTTCAGTTCTGCTGCAGAAACCTCTGGGGAAACTGCAGCCTAGCTCCAGACCTGCCTCCAATAGCCAAACAGACTCTGGGCTGTGGCATGACTGTGGATCCAGAGCAAGCAGTAACAGTGGCAGTGTCCAAATGGGCAGACCTTCAGATCACAGGATAGATGGCAGGTCCCTTGGTAGGCCCATTCGCAATGTAGCTTAAGGAGCTATTTCTGAAAACTGAATCTAGAGTGGTTTTGCCTTTTTTCCCCCCATGAAAAGAATATTGTAATCCATTCCAATAAATCCTTTTAGACTTAAAATAGCCAGGGTAGATTCTTTCTCTGCAACTGAACTTTGACAAATTCAGTATTACTTCTTACCTATTTTATCACTTGTCTTTTTCCCCTAACTCATGTTCGAAGGCAAAATTCACAGCAGTTTAATGTCATTATTTATTCTTCCTAGCTTCACCAAGTGTCTAGTGGTATCTTAGCCACACAAGATGCTCAATAAGTATATATCTGATACAGGGAAGATGCTCAAAAACAGTGGGTTAAAAATTAAGCACCTGTTATGAACAACAAAACAATGTGTCCATCAATCCCAACAACTTCAAGTATAAAACAATAATAATTCTTCTCCAAATATTATATGTCTAATGTTCTCTTTTTTTTACTTTTTTCCTAATGTTCTCTTTAAACGTTTTTTGTAATGTTTGTTGTTGTTGTTGATGTTTATTTACTTATTTGGAGAGAGAGAGAGAGAGAGAGAGAGAGAGAGAGGGAACGAGCATGCACCAGGTGGGAAGGGGCAGAGAGGGACATATTTTCAGTGTGGACCCTGACACAGGGCTTGATCTCATGAGTTCACTAAGTTTTAGTGGAAATGAATTAATTCCAATATTTGTTTAGGGTGCACAGCAGAGTAAGTATGTTCAATCAAAAGTACTTTTATTTCTTTTTAATTGCCTGACATCTGATTTTGTCTCCATTGCGTAAAGGGCCACTACAATTCTGTTCAACACAAAGGCCTTAAAAGAGCAAATGTAGTTTACAAAGGTAGACTTTATCTCACTAGAGGGGTTATTACCAAGGGTTCTTTATACTAGATATAGTTCCTATAAAAGTAGACCCAAATTGTAATTTTGATTATAGTCACTAAGCAGATGTTTTTGTTCATGTGTATTACTTTTATTTAAAAATTGCAGATAAAAATGAAACTGTAATTATCACAACTCCAATAAACAAGAAGAGGCAATAAACAAAACAGTGAAAATTGTGCCATATTTTCCCCTAAAATCATGAGCTCTGCTTCAATTCGGCCATAGCTGGACTTCCTTCCAATTGCCATCTATCAGCTGTCTAAGGGACTCCTTTTAAAGAGAAGGAGGCCTCTGACTTTTCTCACCCCACTGATCTCACTCGAGAAAAGACATTTTTAAAGAGTGCATTTTTAAGACTACAGTTAATGGACCAGGACTCTTTAAACTCTATGCTTATTAAATCAATAATTCTCAGCTCTAGGTGTCCAGAGATTTGTGCCTTTTTCCTTCAGTTTTAATGATGATTTCTTTTTTCTTTTCTCAAGCACAATGAAAGAGGCTTGGGCTTCTCTATTAAAAAATGTATTTTTTTTCCCACTAATAGACTGTTTTGTTTCCATTTGGCACCTAAGAAAACTAAGATACTGGATGCTACATGGCTTTCATCATCAACATGGCACCTTTAGTAAGGGTTAGGGCTGTTCTTAAGTTTTGAATAACTTTTCATAAGTTTTATTTCTGGATCTTTTTAAATTTTTTTTAAATTTTTTTAATGTCTTTTATTTATTTTTGAGAGACAGAGAGAGACAGCACGAGCAGGGGAGGGTCAGAGAGAGAGGGAGACACAGAATCTGAAGCAGGCTCCAGGCTCTGAGCTAGCTGTCAGCACAGAGCCCGACGCGGGGCTTGAACCCACGAAACGTGAGATCATGACCTGAGCCAAAGAAGCCAGCCGCTTAACCGACTGAGCCACCCAGGCACCCCTTCTGGATCTTTTTAAATGGCTGGCTTAAGAAATTAAATAATGAACAAATGAATGTATGTACAGTCAAGCGGCTTGTTGGTAGAACTCAAGCGATTGATCTTTTTTCTTTTGATACAAAGCCAAACTATTTCAAGCCAAATGTCATCTTCATTCAATTCGAATCTTTTTCCATCTGATTTATTCCACCCCCACAGCACAGCCTACTACACCGCCCCACCCCACCCCAAGCATCCATTTAAAGGGCAAATGCAGTTAATTCTCAAAGTCAAATTTAGTTTCACTAGAGGAACAGTTACTAAGGCCTTTTGTAATTGATGTGTTTTACATAAAAGCAGCATTCTATCCATTCAGGAGTTCTTAACATAAAAGACATTGCATTTGAATGGAGACTACAATTTGCCTGGTAATTTTTCATCACCACTGGAGTCTTTTATCCTCTGTCAATCAACACTGGGAAGCAGGAGAGTTTTATCCACTCTAAGTAACAGAGAAGGAGGTGCAGAGCAGCCATTAAGAAGACAAGGCTAGAGATGTTTCTACTTTCCTTTATGTGCCTTGTCTAAACTAAAATGTTTTCCCCAATCGTACACAATCTGGAATTGTTATAAATAATTACAGATTTTTCAGTCCTAGAAGGTGAGTTATCAAAATGTAACTCCCTGATTTTAATTGCATATATTCCGTCTCTATCTAAGTTCATGCTGGTATGTGATGGCAGTTAAACAGCTTGATCACCTACCAATGACCTTTATCTGCTGTCTATATTCTTTCTTCAGTAATTTTTACAGAAAAAAAAATGTGCGGTTCTTTATTTTCTGTAACCTGGAAAATGTGCTGTGAGAGCTCTCAACAACCATTAAAAAGCAATGCCTACAGTGTAAGAATGAAAACCAATCACCGACCCTTACATCCTTATTTGCACTGAAAGACATGTCTATACTTCAGAAATAGCCCAAACACTTGTTTGTTGGGCACATGAGGAGATTAGAATGAGTCACTCGACTTTCATGCAGGTTTATGGGTTTTTGCAACCAGAAAGAGGTTACCATTCCTTGAATTGAAAATATTGTTTTATGGATAAAAATACTGAAATACTAAGAGGTTGGGTAACTTTCTCAATTCTTAGTATTAAAATGGGGGGAAAAAAGAAAATGAGATATTGGCATAATCTGTACAGTGCTGTCACCACTCTGCCGTGCCACATTCTAAGTCAACTTCATTCTATAGATACTTATTTTCCCTTCTGTCATCGTTTTTTATGTTGACTTATTTTGAGAGAGAGAGAGTGGGGGGAGGTGTTGGAGGGGTAAAGAGTGACAGAGAGAGAGAATCCCAAGCAGGCTCTGCACTGTCAGCACAGAGCCCGAAGCGGGCCTTGAACCCACAGACCATGAGGTCATGGCCTGAACCGTTATCAAGAGTCGGACTCAGAACCTCCCGAGCCACCAGGCGCATCCCACTCCTGTAGTCTGGAGTGCAGCAGGGATGACCCGTAAAGACGAGGAGGAGAAGAACAATACAGTCGCGGTGAGGGTGCAGAAATCTCAGGGGCGTGTAGAACGACGTGGCGTCTGGAAACACACTGGAGGGGTCTCTGCAGCTCGAACTGAGGAGCGACAGGAGCGGATGAAGGAGACAGCAGTGAGGCCCGTCCCCAGAGAGGCCTGTGCGCTGTGCTCAGGAGTCGGCACAGTGCCCTGAAAACCTCCGCAAGTGAGCCTTCAGCAAGAAGGGGACATAATCACAAATGGTCCCCGTGTGTGTTTGTACACTTTTCAATGTTTTAAAGAACACCGTGCAAGTGTAGAGGGTGGATTACAGTGTCGTGGTGGAGCGGAAACCCTCAGGAGAGTCTACAGAGGTTGGAGTAAAGCCAGTATACGTGAATGGATAGAAGGGTAATTTTTGCATGGTATTTGAGGAGGAGCATTCGAGTGACACAGAATGAATGTCAAGGGAGGAATGGAAACTCACAAAGACTCTTAAGGGGCGCCTGGGTAAGCGTCCTACTTTGGCTCAGGTCATGATCTTACTGTTTGTGGGTTCGAGCCCCTGTCAGGCTCTGTGCTGACAGCTCAGAGCCTGGGACCTGTCTTCAGATTCTGTGTGTCTCTCTCTGACCCTCCCCTGCTCACACTGTCTCTCTCTCTCTCTCAAAAATAAACAAAACATTAAAAAATTAAAAAAAAAAAGACTTAAGATTTCTCCCTTGGACCACTGGGTGCCATTTTCATTAACTGGGACATAAAATGTGTGCCTAAGAAATTTCTTTTGGTAAAGATCATTTGTTCACTTTTGAACATTTGGAATTTGTATTATATTTAGAGGACAGCACCCAGCATATGGGAGGTATAAAAAAATATTTGTTTAGTGAATTCTGGCCATAGATTCTCGGCTGAAAATATATAGTTAAGAAATATTGGAATGGGGAGGTTGGTAATATTCTCTCAGAGAAACTATGGAATAGGGAGAGAGAATAAATGTTAACTTTTAATGAACAGTGCAAGATTCAAGATTTTGTCTGGGGGTCATAGAAATTAAACAGACTCCTGGAAGGAGCCAAGGTCACACAGACAGAACAGCATAGTGAGGAACAGAACTGATGTATGGCAATACCTTCACTACTTTATTTTCTCTTGCAACAAAAACAACCATTTACTTTGACCCGAATTTTAATATGTTCCCAGAAATATAATTTGTTCCATCATCCAATTAATTAATTTCCTTAACCAACAAACATTTATTCTCTTTACTTGGTACTTTCCAAGGTTCTGGGGTCATAAGATAAAAATTTTAGGAGCTTTTATTAGCAAATATTCTATGACAAGCCACCAGCTTTGTTGAAGGATGTGTAATGAACATAAGCTTCATGCCACTGGTGCCTTTTAAATCTCCTTGTTATCAGTGATGTTCTTGTGGAAACTGAACCAGTCCATTCCCAGGAGTCCCCAACTCCCACAAGAGGTTAATATAAAAAAGGTTTTCTTAGGTCAAAAATATTTTCCCACCACTCTGTTCACTGAAAATTTGTACGGCTTCCTTTCTTTTTCATCCCTTAAAAAGAAAGATAAGGTAGGAATATCCAATATGCTCTTGTCTAGCAGGACACACCTTAGATTCTATGTCAATATATTATGAGTCCGCCGCGACCCACAATGAACGGTTCCTGTGGGGGAGGGGTGAGTGGAACAAGGAGAGACAAGGGGACAAGTCTGTAGTTGCTGATCAAGTCCGTTTATTGAGTGTTTTACAGGAGTATATATAGTCTGTAGAAAGAGGAGTGGCTTGAAAGCATACAACTGATTATGATTGGCTAGAGCAATAATGAGGAGGTGGGCTACCGGCATTGAGCGCGTGACTCAGGGAAGGTAGAGTGGAAAAGTACTGAAAGCTTCATTGTGTAAACCCCCACCTAAGTCAGGAGAGATAAACAGCCACAGTGGGGGGTCTGGCGCCAGGTGTGTTTTGCAATTAGCCTCTTGGTGAAATACCTCACAATCGGCCCAGGGGACTTCCAGTCCCCTACAATATTATTGACTGATTTCACTGGTCCATTCATCCATTCCTTATGCGACAGGCTCAAACTGAACACCTTTTGCACGTCATTGACTAAGCTAGTCTCTGGCATCACGCTAGGAACTAAAGGAAGACGAGAAAATCCTGGGACAGAAAGTGATGCTTGATGTTGGCCTTTGACGTGAGCAAAAGGAAGTCAGCCCTGGGAAAGAGGTCCCTGGGCAGGTAAGGATTCCAGGCGACAAGGAGCTCAAGGTGAAGGCTGTGAGACACTGCAGGGAAGAATGTCTGCAGTGAACTGAGGGAAGATGAAGTCACAAAGAAAGTTAAAATGAAGAACAACAGAAGATGAATCGGCCTAAGTGCTAAATTAAGGAGGTGGCACTTTACTACAAATCTGTGGGGGCCCCCAGGGGAGTGTCAGCCTGGAGGGACAATTCGACCTCCCAGCGGCTGGCTGCGGAGAGGCTGGCCCAGGGGCAGCACACGCGGCACACTGACGATGCCAGCCACAATCTTGTCACCTTGCCATTTCTCCAGAGGGGTCAATTACTTTGAATCAGTATCAGAAACATCTTGGTGAATTTTGACAATGACATTCCAATCAATTATGATTAAAGCAAAGACTTTTATTCTGATTCCTGAAAGATTTTTCTTAGTATCTCAACCTTGTGATCTTTGCCTCCAGGACTGTTTTAGCTCTTGTGGAAGACACAATAAGCACAGCAGTGTAGACTGTGGGCAGAGAATAGAACACAATGCTAAAATAAAACAAACGATCCAAAAATAGGAGGCAAAAGTTGATGGCCCCAGGGGCGGAATTAGGGTGCGTCAGTATGCTGACATCAGTATGTCATATAGAAAGACACCATCACATGCATAGCGTGACAAAGGCAAAATCAATCCTCTTTCAAATCTAAGGAACATGCAATGTTACGTGGAGCAAAGAAAAGAGATTTTGAAGGATGACCCGTCAAATGGCACACTATGGCATTTACCTTCACTGACAATGTCACTCTAACAACTGAGTTGGTGTATTTCACTTGTTATCTACTGGTTCCCTTGGGCCTTTTCACAGCTTTGCATCTGTTGTTCCCAGCTTATTCCTAGTTGGTAAATAGCTGATGTGTTACACACAACATTGATACTGCTTTCTTAAACACTTCTTGGTGACACTAACAGCTCTCCTAACTTCATCAGCCCTACCCTCTTTCCCTAGCCCTCTGTCAAGCCTGACTTTGCCTGAGTCTTACTGTTCAGTTCTATGGCCACTATTGCACTTTCTCTGCCTCTAGAGGTTATTGTTGCTTTGCAACAATGTTGCAATGTCTGCCAAGTGCTCTTGAGTTCTTCCTCCTTTCTCTTATTACAGACAGCTTGGTTAGTGAGGCCACCTGATGGGTGTGCTCCACTGTAACCAGACTGCTTTAAACAAAACCAGTGATTAGGAGCAAATTTTACTATTTCACAGGTAAAATAAAAATCGTATCCATAATCTCAACAGATCCTTCTAATAATCCTACAAAGGAGGCATTAGGATGACCCTTACATAAATAAGGAACGTGTAACTAGGAGAAGCAAAGCAGCTTGAGAGAACATACCTACTAAGGGGGTGAGGGGACAGGACCGTGTTCTGTTCCGTTAGTTGGAAGACCTAGAGGAAGTCCTTTGTCTTTCCTGAGACTCATTTCTTCATGCAACAATTTGATGAGGTCCAGGAATCTTGAAACTTTATACTTTCAGTAGCACTAAGTCGCCATTGCCCATATGATCATAGGTTTCAACTCTAAATATGACCTTATATAGTCTGATGAACCCCTCTTTCCTTTGTCTTAAGAAAATACAAGTGGATTTAAAAATCTATAGTCACGCCTGGGACCTTAAGAAGATAGACAGGATCGGAAACTTGGATATTATACAATATTTGTTTTACATATTTAGGATTTTATTTTTTGAAGCAACGAAGTAAACTGATGATTAACTATGCTTAAGCCTTCATGCCTTACATTCTTTCTTAATTCAACACTACCTAACAACCAAAAAAACCAAGACTTTACTATAAATAAAAAGTTTTTTTTTCCTCACAAGGTCCTTTTGGTTGCTGACATTCAGTTTATATAGATGGAAATTCCGGAAGCAAAGAAGGACTAGAATGGTAATGTAGCATTCTGGCTGCTGCATTCCTTCTGCGAGACAGCAGAAAACATGCTTCAGAATGCAAATGCTGGGGTCAGACGGCCTGGATCTGAGTTCTAGCTCTATCCCTCATCTGTGTAAACTCAGGAACCACCAGTGAGACATGACCCAGAACAATCCCTCCTTCTAGTGTCTTCCTCTATAATAAGGGATGATCAAACAGTCTCGTTCCAGACATCTTGTAAGAGTTATAAACACCTAGCAGAGTGACTATAATTAAAGTTAAATATCTCATACTGGGATTTAACACTTATTGGTATTTTCTAGGTTCTAAGTACAGTACAGATTATTTTATTTTTTCTTCAAAACAACCGAATTAAGACAATATTATCCCTATTTTACAGATGAGGAAAATGAAACATAGTTTTCCCATTAAAAGGTAAAGAATGCTTAATTACTGAATACCTAATATTTGTTAAGCATTGAAAACTTACTGTCTCATTTAAGCATCACAAATCAATTTAGAAGTAAACATTCTTTCTTCCATTTTTCAAATGAGGAATTTCTATTACAAACAGGGCGTAAACAGTATGGAGGGTTCTCAAAAAGTTAAAGATAGAACTACCCTAAGATCCAGCAATCACACTGCTGGATATTTACCGCCAAAATAGAGAATGCTAATTCCAATGGGCACATGCACGCCGGTGTTCACAGCAGCATTATCTAAAGTAGCCAAATTATTGGACAACCCACATGTCCATCAACAGATGAATGGGCAGGGAAGCTGTACTGTGCACGTACACAATGGAATATTACTCAGCCATAAAGAAGAATGAAATCTTGCTATTGGCAATGACATGGATGGAGCTAGGATATGATGCTAAGTGAAATAAGTCAGTCAGAGAAAGACAAACACCATCTGCTTTCACTCATATGTAGAATTTAATAAACGAATGGGGTATCTGGCTACCTCAAGGTCATACATCTGATGAGCAGAGATTCAGTTTCAGGCTTCTTCTACATCAAAATCTGTTTCTGTCTCTATTTTCTTCCTTTACTGGTTCATGCCTTTTACCTACTAAAGCAAAAATTTTGCTACACAAGGAATACAGCTAAGAATTAATAACCTTGAATGAAAAAAATTAAACATGTTTGGCTAGAGATCCTGAAAAATAGTAGTTTTCTTATATGAACTGTGATAAACAAATGGGAGGGAGGAGAGATACTGTAAGCTCTTTCGGGCAAAGAAAGGCAATATGCTACTGTTGAATCCTGAATAAATAAGGCACAATTACTATTCTTAATGACTTGGCAGTATACATGTTTGTAAAAAATCAAATAATAAAATAAAAATCACTGTGTGATTCTTCTTTCACTGGCTGCATGATATTGGGCACACCACTAACCTCATTAAATCTCAATAAATGTATCTTTAAATTGCAAATAAAAATACCTACTTTCCAACATTGTTGTAAAGATTGAGTAAGATAAGATATGGGAAGATTAGGGCCAATTCCACTTTATGTGAAATAACATCGTCAAATTTGCGATCCTCTTTTCGTCTTTAAATTTGCTTTAACTTAATTCTTTACAATCATCCTAAAATGAAGTCATTATGTTTTATTTACTAATTGTTTCCCATATTTATTGAGTCACAAATGTCTGCTGGAGCACCTGGCACTTAGTGGATGGTAAACAGTTATGAACGAATTATTATGAGTGAATGAATGAATGAGAGATTACCATCCAGAACGTAGCATATACTCAACAAATATTGTTATTCTTGTGTTTAAAATTATTGCTCTGTTAGTAACACAAATAAATGTTTTTCTTAATAAATATTCTGTAGTAACTAATGGTAGTAGTGGACTTCAGACAGAAAGAACCATACAGTGTGGTCTTTATAAGGCCTCTACTTGCCTTCTTAGCGATAAACTTCTGGGGGTCAAGTATAGATCAGGGTGACCAGTAGGATGTTATCTCTTCTCATTTTTTAAATGTTGATTGATCGATTGATTGATTGATTTGAGAGAGTGAGATGAACAGAGAGGGGACAGAGGATCCAAAGCAGGCTCTGTGCTGACGGCAACGAGCCCAGCAAGAAACTCGAGCCCACAAGGCATGAGATCACGGCCAGAGTTTAACCAACTGAACCACCCAGGTGCCCCTCTCCTCATTTTTATATTAATTCTCATAGCAAGCATTAAAGATGTCAATTAATATTCTTGCTCCTTTCTATGATCTAGTTTTTCTTGCTTTATATCAAGCTGGAAAGTGTGGAAGTAACAAACTATTGCAGCTTACAAAATATCTCCAGGCACATATCCTTTGTACAGACCAGAAACGTATGATTTGGCAAAGTAATGAGGTCACAGTGGGGGGGGGGGCGTCACCAAACAACAAGTTACAAGACAAGGTTCAGACCCTGAAGGTCTATGTGCTGAAAGAGAAAGGACACTCGTACCATAGGTATAATCATGATGGTCAAATTCAGACCGTTTTGAAGGCAGTAGGCAGGGTTTGCTGATTGATCTAGTGTGTAATGGGAAAGAAAGAGAGGGTCAGAGATGGCTCTTTGAGGTTTTGGTCGGAGCAACTCAAGGAATGATCGCCACTTCCTGCTGTGGGAAATGTGCTGGGGAGGAGATGCAGGCAAAGCCAAGGTCTGCTTAAGAGAGGTTAAGTTTAAGATGCCACCAGGTGAGGTACTGGGAAGTGCTGCACTGGCTGCTTCCCTGTGCTGGGTGAACTGTCACAGGGACCCAGAGGCTGGGGCAGCCTCGGGGCCAGGGACGCACAGCCCCCGCAGGCCCAGCGGACAGAACGCAATGTGAGAGGGTGCTCTATAAACTTGGAATTGAATGAAAACTGCCTTCCTTGATTTTCAACTTACTTGAGGCCAGTCACCTCTTTATTCTTTTCATTTTCTTCCTTTTGGAGTGAGAACCTCCATCCCTGGCCTGCATTTTGGGAGCAGATAACGTACTATCTAATTTCTAGTTTCACATGGCCATAGATGGGGACAAATGTTGCTCAAGATGGACTCTATGCAGAATCTTGGTCATGCTTGATCTAAATAATGTTGATGAACACATTTGGGACTTCAGGTCATGATATTTAAATAGGACTTTGGACACAGAGTTAATACTCCAATGAGCTGAGATTTCTGGGTGAAGTGAGGTAGGCTGCATGTGAGTTGGACAGGAATTTGGGGGGGTCATAGGGATAGACTGTTGTGGAGTAAAGGAATCGCCTTAAAATATATGTCCAACTCCCAGAAATTATGAATGTGACCATATCTGAAGGAGAGAGAGAGAGAGAGAGAGAGAGAGAGAGAGAGAGAGAGAGAGAGAGATAGAAAGAGAGATCTTGCATATATAATTGAATTAAGGAACTCAGGATAAGATCATCCTGGACTATCTGGGCGGGAACTAAATCCAGTGACACATCCTTATGAGAAAAAGGCATTCGGGGATTTGGAAGAGAGAAACACAAAAGGAGGCCACGAGAAGGTGGAAGGTGGAGGCGGAAGATGCACCTTAAAAGCCACAAGCCCAGGAACCCCTGAAGCCACTAGAAGCAGGAAGGAGAAAAGCAGCATTCTCCCCATTCTCCCCTCGAGGCCCTGGGAAAAGTGCAGCCTTGACTGTAGGGAATATTTGTCTATTGTTTGAAGCAGCCTAGTTTATGGCGATTTGTTCTGACAACCATGGGAAATAATAAAGGTAATTAGAAATATGGGACTAGAATCCAGGAGAGAAATTAGAGCTGGGTATATTCTGGGTAGGATTTTAAGAAGCCATAATACTGGGTAGGATTCCACAGGAAAAACAGTATGTATTTATATATATAATAATACAGTATATATATACATGTATATATGTGTATAGAGAGGGAGAGACACCAAGAGAGACAGACACACATAGAAAGAGAAAAACAGACACACAGAGAGATACAGAGATAGAGAGCAACAAAGAGACAAAGACAGTGACACAGAGAGACAGACAGACAGACACACACACACACACACACACACACACATACACAGGAAGAGAGATCAAATGATTGAGCTCTGAGGCCATACAGTGTTTTGGGAAGTGTAAAACTGAGAAAGATCCAGAAAAGAATACTGAAAATAAGTAAGCAGGAGAGAATAGAAGACCAGCAAGGAAGAGGGCCCTTGAAACCACAAAAAGAATTTCAAAGAGGAAAGGCTTAGCGATGTGTCAAATGCTGCTAGATGTCAAGTAGTTTGATGGCTAAGAATTTAACACTGGATTTGGCAAGTAGCAGTAATTGATAACTTGGACAATGGTACTTTCTATAAAGATCCAGTTTCAAATATAAAGACTCAGGGCCTCTTAGGCTCAAGAGAGATTATGAAGAGAAGCTGTGGAATTGCTAAGACAGAGGATATACTTGGAAATTTTCCTGTAAAATAGAAACAGAAAAATCATGCAAAGGTTTTCACACCATGTTTTGTGCCACTATTACATCATTTCTCTGCTCCCATTCCACAGGAAATAGGTTCCAAATACATTGTATTTACAATAATGAAGGGGACAAAATGCTTTGCACAGGAAATCCCATTAAGAAAGATCAAATAAAGCAAATAGATGTGACAGAAAAGAGGCAATTATGCGTCTTGTAATGTGCAATCCGATGGAGGTAGGGTCCTGTGCACAAGTAGGAAGGTTCCCAGACAGGCCTGGACACAGTTCCTGCAGTGCCTTTTCCTCCACGAGGTAGGAATGGTGTTATGCACACTTGGAGTTTCTGACAGAAGAAACCCACTTCCACATTGAGGAAACACAGACTAAGTTTTCTTCAATGCACTCCAGGCATAGATGCCTAAAATGAATACCGTGATACCAACGATTGGACATGATGTAGTCCTTAAATTAAAACAACAACAACAACTTTATTTTCAGATGGACCCAACATTATCACTAAGTATGAGATCTGAAACAAGTTACTTAACATCTTTCTTTATTTACCAAAATGAAATATTGCCGTGTCCATTTGCAGAGGTGATAAGGGCAATTTTAGAGAGAGCACAAGCAGGGGAGGGACACAGGAAGAAAGAGACAGAATCTTAAACAGGCTTCCAGCTCAGTGTGAAGCCTGATGAGGGCCTTGATCTCACACCCTGAGATCATGACCTGACCTGAAACCAAGAGACTCAACCCACTGAACCACCCAGGCGCCTCACTATGGAGTCATGGATACTGAAATACCGTCCATGATTCTGAGCAAGGAAAATCGTTTTGTATGTACCGGTCTAAAGACAAATGACCTCAATTCAAATCTTACTCTTACATCTCAATACCCATGACACTGAGATTCAGATACACAATTTCAAACATCAGTTTCCTCATTTGAATACGAAGACAACTATATCAACATCACATGGTTGCTATGAAAAATTTACATAAGACAATGAATTCAAAGTGCACAACCCATACCGTTTCATAAATACATTTTAACTATTATCATTTGAAGTTAGTTACTTTAGAGATGCCTGGGTGGCTCAGTCAGTTAAGCATCTAGCTTCGGCTCAGGTCATGGTCTCACTGGTTTGTGGGTTCAAGCCCCACATCAGGCTCTGTGCTGACAGCTAGGAGCCTGGATCCTGCTTAGGATTCTGTGTCTCCCTCTCTCTCTCTGCACCTTCGCCGCTTGTGCTCTGCCTCTCTCTGTCTCTCAAAAATAAATAAATGTTAAAAATTTTAAAAATAAAAATAAGATAAAGTAGTTACTTTATTATTTTGATGCGGTCTTCCTTCCTTCCCTTAAGCAGCTCAAAGTGTAGTGGAGAACATTAGTCACTAACTAAGCAAATACGTGGCAACCCAGGACACTGGCTCTACTAAAAGGAGAAGTTCAATGCTCAAGTGTGCACTCAGCTCAGCCAGCTGTACCACTTCGTTAGTGCTCAATTAAACACACCCACAGCAGCGCATGTGGAACTGCAATGAGTCTTCTCAAGAGCACGGAGTGATTTATGGCATAATGCTCTGAGGCTCCAGCAGCCTTCATTTGCATGAGAAAAGGACAATTGGATGCCTCAGTCTGTAATTCTCAGAGAACTGCTCTCCTTGAACCTCATTCTTGGTTTATTTTCCCTTGGAAAGGAATTTGTCATTTTAGAAATACACATAATCATGTGGCAACTGACAGGAGAAAAAGGTCGGAGTGACCTCATAACGAATGACCTCATGTTTGGGTAAGAAGACTGAGTTGCTGTTGGCATTTAAAATTGTCTGTTTGGATAACAGTGTCCCCCACACACTTCATTCATTCAATGTATTCCAACAGTTTGACTAATTGATCTGAAAGTCTGAAGCAGAAAGAGCACTGTGAGCAGGGGGTTCAGTGAGGGACTTCGGACTTCCTGTGAGGGCACCGAACGGACACTGTGGACCCATGTGGTCCCCACGGTGGTGGTGGTGCCAGAATCCCTACCTTATTACCATATCCCAACGAACCTGGCTCCGCCCTCACCTCGTTCAACCCCCTCCTCATGCTGCATCGGCCTTTATTAGGGATTTACACCGAGTCCTTCAAGGGTCCTCCACTCAATAGACTTAACATAACATGCAAGTGCCTCTATCACTGTCCCCTCATCCCGTCAAACTCCCCACCTTTTTCGTTTCAATTTATCTCCTGGCTAAAAGGAAGTGCTTGGAGATCGCCACACTGATATGCTCTTTGCTTCAGCTGTTTCCTTTGGGAGTCATTTTCCTCCTCCTTGCCTGACTTCCTTCTAGTTAGGCAGGTACCGGTTCCTGCATGTAGCCCTTTCCTGATCTCAGCTTTAATGTTCTGCAAGGTGCCCCAATCTTTGCTCCCACTACACTGTTCTGATAGACAAGGCCACAGCTACGTCCATAATTCCCAACATGTGGTGGGTCACAGGCACCTTTGGGTATCTGTAGAGATTTATGGAGTTTCACTGCAAAATACACACCCTCAGCCTCACACAGACACGTGTTATATCTAGTGTCAGGTGTCTGTGAGTTATCTTGAGGCTTTTCTCTAGATGTACTTGGGAGAGTTCCCCACTCTTGATTATGGGTTTCGGAGGGTCAAGGACCGTAACTTGCTACTCCTAGGTATAGCGCAGTTCTACACTGTAACAAACTACCCATAGATGTGTGCTTCAGTGAATCAAGTTAGGAAGCCAAGCAACAATGACTAAGTACCTAACATATTCCTGTCACTGGACCCCAAGGAGTCAGAGGCCGGCGTGTTGTGATACAAACCTCTGTGTTTACTCGGATACTGTCAATGGCTAAAGTTGGAGGTGAGGGTGTGTTTGGGACAACTTGCTGAGGAGTATGAGTGGACAGTCAAGTCCCTATTCTTCTTCTCCATTCATAGGTTAACGCTAAACTGTGTCATAAGTCAGCACCGTTCAGTAATCTGCTTTATGCCATTTACATTTCTGTCTTTACCCTCTGATTGTTTCTCTTAGCTCCTGGCCACCTAAAATACTCTTAGATACATGAAAGGCACCTCAAACAAGCATGTCTAAAATAAGTTTTATGATCATTTCCACCATGTGTGGCTTTCTAATGCTCTGCTGTTCACACGGCTGACTAGATCTAGATCTATCTCACCTCAGGTTTGTTACATTTGATATCTCCTGCCACGTTACCACCAATGTTTAATTTATTAAATGTGTATATTCATGTATCTGGTTGTGAATGTATACAAAACATAAATATTTCATGCCATACGGAATCAGTTCATAAGGAGTCAGCTTTGCTCATTCCTATGTTGCAAGAGCCTCACAGTGCCTGGAACCAAAACCTCATAGACACACACACACACACACACACGCACACGCACAAGGAACATAATCAAATATACTGTGTGTGCCTTCCCGTTTTCACTTTGTCCTTCTACTGATTAGGATCCAGATTTGGTGGTCGGAATGGGAGAGCCACCTTGGCTCAGCCCTGGAGGCTGTGAATGAAGGGTGATGGGTGTGTAATATGGAGTGTTTTGGGTTCCTGATAATCATGGAGCCACAGTAGGAGCGAGGAAGTGCTTATGTGGACTAGAACAAGGAATAAACCTCTGTGTTGTCACACTTGTCCTGAGTATTCCACTGCTCAGAATAAAGCTAACTGTATCTAATATGAGGAATCTATTCACCTCTCATGAAGCTTTCTGAATAGTTCCAATTTGCCTTACTTTTCATTTCTATGTAATAAGCATTCAGTCTTACCCGAGATAAATGTTCCAGTTTCTTTGTAAGGCGTTATGTTTACTTGGAAACCTTTTTGGGTTTCCTGTGGAAAGCTGCCCATCACATTGCTCTGCTCCTTCAGCCTGCAATGCATGCACTCGAAGTTCCCACATCATTGTTCATGATCCCTTTTTATTGGAAATGCACGTTCCTGCTTCCTTTCTTATCTAACCCGTCCTGGCACAAAGTAGGCATGCCCAACAGTGATTATTGCATGAGTGAATATTATTGAAAAAGAATAAACAAATACTAAATTTTTATTCTGAGTTTAAATGAAGGAATTCTTACATGAAAGGAAAGATTCTTGTCAGCTTTAATATTAAGGAAAGACTCCTAGTGAATACTAAGTGGTATTGCCCATGGGGATTCTGAGGGGCTCAGTTGGTTAAGTGTCCAACTTCAGCTCAGGTCATGATCTCACGGTTCATAGGTTCGAGCCCCATGTCAGGCTCTGTTCTGACAGCTTAGAGTCTGGAGCTTGTTTTGGATTCTGTTTCTCCCTCTCTCTCTGCCTCCTCCCCACTCATTCTCTCTCTTTCAGAAAAAGATAACATTAAAAAATTTAAAAAGTGGCATGGTCTTTGAATATAGGAAAAATACATTAAAGGAGTTAAGGAGGTAGGCATTCTTTTTGAAGAAAAACTCCACAAACCAAGAAACAATGTTGGAAATGATCAGATGCTTGCTGAATCTTGCTCCAGAACAGCTACCATCATCCTCACTGTGACCTATGCTGTAGGTCACATTCATCATTATTGCTCTTACCAACCCATTCTCACCCACCCCGCTCACTTGAGGGCCACCATCTAGAAGGCATGCTGTTGCGATCTCTTGATAAGTAACAATCCCCCACGTGCAAACATTATGCAGGTAATTAATACGGATCAGGCAAATCTATGCTTTAGGTTTCTTCTCAATCACCACTCAAGTCATCTATATGATCATTGGGTTAAAACCAAAGCTCTGCTGCATTTTTCTGTTATTCTGGACAGGTTACTTGAGTTCCCTGGGTGTCAGGTCAGGTAGGGACAATGGTGAATACCCTATGCCCTGATTCTTTATCAGAGTTCCCCAACTGAAGGCTAACTTCCTTGAAAGCTGAGTCTGTGGCATATTTCACTTGATTCTCAATTACCAATAAGGTAGGTACTCCATTATATTGAATGAAAAGCTTTTTGTTAGGTAGATTAATTTTTATTACATAAACAAATGGCATGGATAGAGCAAGGTAGGCAAGCAGACGGGAAAGGAGGAAGAGAAGAATAATATATGTTAGGTGCTCCCAACCATGGTATCTCCGAGGCCTTTACGACCTATTGGTCATACTTCCAGCTCCAGTAGTACACACTTTATCAGTCATGGACGCCCCACGGTTGCATCTTTCCCCAGCATAGTACTGGCTCTCAGAGCCGGCCCCAGAGGTGCTGCCAGCTGCTTCTATTTCAGAAGTAATTTTCTAAAATCTGCTCCCTGTGAGAAGTTTGTCCCCCTTCCTCTAACTGTGTATGTGTGTGTGTTTCTACAAGCACATACATGACTATATAGATAATTAAAATAACTATATATTTAAAACTAAATGTATATGCATATATATGTATATACAAATATGTGTGTGTATGTATATATTTTTTTCTTAAGTAACATCCTGTGATCATATCTTAGGATCACTTAAAGTCTCAATTTAGCTTTATGGAGAGGAGGATGGTCTAACAAGATGGTGTAGACTCACTTCCTCCCACGGATACACAGGGTCTACAGCTCAGGTGAAATAATTCTCTCTGAAAAGGACCTGAAAACTAGATGAGCATCTCCCTCACAACAAACAGCAAAAGGGCCACATTGGGACTGGTGAGAGAGACAGCAATTTGGTTCCACCCAAAACCCCACCACATGGTGACCACAGTCAGGAGGAATCTCAGAAATCTAAGGATTCTTACTGAGGATGGAGGGGTTCGTGACCCATATTAGGCACCCCAAGCCTCGGCACCAGCAATGGAGAGATGGACCCTCAAAACGTCTGACTTTAGAGACCAGTGGGGATCAAGTCCAGGAGCCCAAAGGGCTGTAGGGAGCTAAGGTACTTCCCATAAAGAGCTTGCAACTAAACTGGCTTGCCCCATTGACCCACACAAAAAAGCAGTTTGGAAGCAGGCAGACTACTGAGGAGGTTATTCATTTAATAATCGTAAAGTATCTGCCAAAAGGGCAGGCAGGAACTTACTGGGACTCTCTAGGAACAGAGGTCTGGCTGAAGCATTTCTGCACTTTCCTTCTACCTACCTGGCACCAGAGGGCATGCCTCAGCCAGGTGCTCTCCCACTGCCCCGCAGATCTGGGGGGCACACCCAGTCCACCCAGAGGACCCTGCTTGATTGCCTGGCTCTGGTGGCCAGGGAGGCTTGTGTTCCTGGGTCCCACGGGGCTGTGACAATTGAAGAGACAGCTCTTGGCACTACACATAGAGCCGACTGAAACATATACCTGGTCTTTCTGTGAAAAAGGACTGTTTACTCGTCCTGGAGCTTCAGGCTGAGGGGAAGACTTCACGTTTGCCATACATCTAGAGGCAAAAGAGCAGCTCTCAGTAAAAGTGGGCAAGGGGATGCCATCTTTGAGCTCTCCCTGGGCATTACCACAGCTTTTCGGTAACTCCCACTGGTCTGAAGCCCTGATTTTTTGCAGTTGTTGCCCCGGTGACACGTCCAGGTCCTGTGGTGTGGAGGCCAACAGGGTTTGTGATTGAAGTTCCAAAGGTATTTGTATACTTTAAAAGCTGCTTCCTGAAGGTCTGGCTCCAATCAGTCTGAAAACAGATGCGAAGATCCCTTCCTTTGGAACACTGATGGGTCTTGGCACACCCTTAACAATTCGTGCCCACAAATAATGCATCATGCTTAGACAATCACAAAGGTTTGAGAGACAAATAAGAGCTGGGGCAAGGTTGGAATACAAGGTCTGTGTCTTATACAAATCCACTCGTTCAGGACTGGGAGAGAGGGTGGCTTCCCTTAAGACATATGTTCCAAATGAAAGAACAAGGTCAACCCTTAGGAAAAACCCTAATGAAATGGAAGGAAGTAATTTGTTTGGTAAAGAGTTCAAAATAATGGTCATAAAAAATCACTCACTGGACTTGGGAAAAGAATGAGTGGATTCAGTGAGAACGTCAGCAAAGAAACAGAGGAAATAATAAAGTACCAAACAAAAGTCACAGACCTGAAGAACACAACAACTAAACTGAAAAATATACTAGAGGGGTTCAACATCAGGCTAGATGAAGTAGAAGAATGTATCCATGGTGAAAACGCCAAGCTTTTTCTCAAAGCTCAGGAACAAGACAAGGACACCCATTCTCAACATAATATTGGAAGTCCTGGCCAGAGCAAGTAGGCAAGAAAAAGAAATGAAACTCCAAATGGGAAAGGAAGAAGTAAAACTGTCACTATTTGCAGATGCCATTTCATATTGAGAAAACAGTAAAAAAAATATCTTGTAATCAGTAATATTGCATGACACAAAATAAACATACAAAATTCTGTTGCATATCTATCCACTATCAGAAAGAAAATGAACTATCAGAAAGAGAATTTTTTTCAAAACTCATTTACACTTGCATCATAAAGAATTAGATACCTAGAAATAACTAAAACTAAGGAAGTGAAACACCTGTTCACTGAAAATCACTATAAAACATTACAGAAATTGAAGAAGACACAAAGGAATGTAAAAATATTCCATGCTCTTGGATTGTAGCAAAATATTGTTAAAATGTCCATGTTACCCAAAGTTATCTATACATTCAATGCAATCCCCACCAAAATCCCAATGGCATTTTTCACATAAATAGAAGAAATAGTCTTGAAATTTGGAACTGGAAAACACTGAATAGTCAAAGCAATACTGAGTAAAACCAGCCAACCTAAAGCATCTTGCTCCCTAATTTCAAACTGTATTACAAAGCCATATCAATCAAAACAGGCATAAAAAAAACAGACACAAAGATCTAAGGAATAGAACAGAGAGCCCAGAAATAAAACAACACATATATGGTCAATTAAGTTACAATAAAGTAGCCAAGAATATACAATGGGGAAAGGACAGTCTTTTTCATAAATGGTGGTGAGAGAACTGGACAGTCACATGCAAAAGAATGACACTATTTCTTATTCTCTTACACCATACACAAAAATTAACTCAAAATGAGGATTAAAGACTTGAATCCTGAAACCGTAAAACTACCTGAAGAAAAGATAGGTGCCAAGTTTCTTGGCAATGATTTTTTTTGGATCTGAATCCAAAAGCAAAGTGAATGAAAGCAAAAACAAACAGAGAGACTACATTAAACTGAAAAAAAAATTTGCACAGCAAAAGAAACCATTGATGAAATGAAAAGTCGATTTACTGAATGGGAGAAAATATTTACAAGTCATATATCCAATAAAGGGTTAATATCCAAAATATATAAATAACTTATACAACTCAATAGCAAAATAACAATCCAACTAAAAATTGGTCAGAGGATCTGAATAGACTTTTTTTTTTTTTACAAAGAAAACATACACATAGCCAATAGACACATTAAAAGATGCGTGGTATCACTAACCATCAGGGAAATGTAAATCTAAACCACAAAGAAGAATCACCTTACATTGTTTAAAATGGCTATTATAAAAAAAATAAAATGAAAAGAAAAGAAATAACAATGTTGGCAATGATGTGGAGACAAGGGTGCCTTCACGCACTATTGGTGGAAATGTAAATTGGTGCAGCCACTATGGAAAACACTATGGAGTTTCCTCAAAAAATTAAAATTTAGAACCACTATACAATCCAGTAATTTTATTTCTGCATATTTATCTGAAGAAAATGATAACACACTAATTTGCAAAGACATGTATGCCCTATGTTCACTGCAACATTATTTATAATAGTCAAGATATGGAATCAATCTAAGTATCCATCAAAGGCTAAATGGATATGGAAGGTGTGATACAAATATGATATAAAATACAGTATACACAATCTATAAAGAAAATGCATATACACACTTGTACACACAATGGAATACTACTTAGCCATAAAAAGGATAAAACCTTGACGTTTATAACAGCTTGACTGTAATGTACAGCAATATGACTGTAGTCTTTCATCTATTTTGAATATATTTTTGTGTATACAAAAGTGGTCCAGTTTCATTCTTTTGCATGGTTCTGTCCAGTTTTCCCAACACCATTTGTTGGAGAGATTTTTCTCCCATTAGATATTCTTTACTGCTTTGTTAAAAATTAGTTGACCATATAGTTGTGGACCCATTTCTGGGTTTTCTGTTCTGTTTCATTACTAATGTGTCTGTTTTTGTGCCAGTACCATACTGTCTTGATCACTACAGTTTTGTAATATACCTGGAAGTCAAAATTGTGATGCCTCCAGCTTTGCTTTTCTTTTTCAAGATTGCTTTGTCTATCCAAGGAATTTTGTGGTTCTATACAAATTTTAGGATTGTTTGTTCTAGCTCTGAAAAATGCTCATAGTATTTTGATGGGGTTTGCATTAAATGTGTACATTGCTTTCAGTATTATAGACATAACAATATTTGCTATTCCAACTCATGAGCATGGAATGTTTTTCCATTTTTTGTGTCTTCTTCAACTTATTTCATAAGTGTTTATAGTTTTCCAAGTACATATTTTTTACCTCTTTAGTTTGGTTTATTTACAGCTATATTCTAGATTTTGGTGCAACTGTAAATGGGATCAATTCCTTAATTTCTCTTTCTGCTGCCTCATTATTGGTGTCTAGAAATGCAACAGATTTCTGTGGGTTGATTTTGTATCCTGCAACTTTACTGAATTCATGTTTCAGTTCTAGCAAATTTTTTGGTGGAGTCTTTCAGGTTTTTTACATAAACTATCATGTTGTTTGTGAATAGTGTAAGTTTGTTTTCTTTTTTGCTGATTTAGATGCCTTTTACTTCTATCTGTTATCTGATGGCTGAGTCTAGGACTTCTACGACTATGCTAAATAACATGGTGAGAGCAGACCTCCCTGTCTAGTTCCTGGCCACAGAGGAAAAGCTCTTGGCATTTTCCCATTGAGATGACATTAGCTGTGTGCCTTTCTTATATTGGCTTTATGATTTTGAGGCATTTTCTTTCTATTCCTATGTTTTTGAGGGTTTTTATCAAGTATATATGCTATACTGTTTTAAATAATTTTTTTGCATCTACTGAGAGGATCATATAGTTCTCACCTGTATTTTATTAATGTGGTGCATCATGTTGATGGATTTGTAAATACTGAACCATCCTTGCAGCCCAGGAATAAATCTCACTTGATTGTGGTGAATGATTCTTTTAATGTACTGTTGGATTCAATTTGCTAGTGTCTTATTGAGAATTTTTGCTTCCATGTTCATCAGGGATATTGGTTTGTCATTCTCCTTTTTAGTGGGGTCTTTGTCTGGTTTTAGAATCAAAGTGATGCTGACCTCAGAGAATGAGTTTGGAGTTTTCCTTCCATTTCCATTTTTTTAAAACAGTTTGAGAAGATAGGTATCAACCCTTCTTTGTATGTTTGTAGAATTCCCCTGGGAAGCCATCTGGATGCAGACTATTGTGTGTTGGGATATTGTTGCCTCCTGGTTTACAAATACTGAATCATTATGTTGCATGGCTGAAAGTAATAGAATGTTGTATTTCAATTAATAAAAAAAATAAAGATAACAGTTCATGAGGAAATGGCAGTTTTATTCACAAAACCTACTTTTAGTTTCCATTAATAATTAGGAAAAATAATTAAATATGTTTTGACATCAGATAGGTCTTTTGATCACATTTAAGTTCACAGTAAAATTATTGAAAAAATCTGTATAACATCTCAAGGTAGTGTAAAGTCATTGGATATCAAGACATAGAAATAGAATTCAGATTTTGCTATAAGAAAACAAAACAAAATTAAACAAATCAAAAACTAATCTCAACTTTAAGGTTTCTTTGCAATTCTACACAGAATACAAGGCAAAAAGTAATATTAAAAGAACTTTACATATTTTTATAGAATCAGAGCTAAATTAAGTGTAGGAATAAGGAGACACTATTAGCTTTTTGCATTGCTGATAAAAACCATTGGCTCAGCTTGAAATCCAATTCTTTTTGCAGAAAGTTTCTGATAACAACAACAAAAATGAGTCAGTAGAAAAGGTCATATCAGCGATGCTGCAAAGCACAGCAAATGCTAGCGGTTCCATGCGAGATATTAATATTATTCTGGCCCTCCAAAAACTTTCAAAAATTGTCTGCCTGCCATCTTTTAAGAAATCCCAGAACACCCACCTCTTACAGCACTGAAGTAACACAGTTAGCCACAACTACTCAATAGTATATGAGATCAAGATAGGAGAGAAGGAATATTAGGGAAAGCATCTCCATGTATTAAATTCAAGCCAAATTCTTAAATATTATTTTTAATTATATTTCATAAATGGAGACATTATTATACTGAACTATCCTTAATTATCTTTTTACTGGTTTCTAGTCTGCTCTAATTCTACACTTCTCTCTTGGCCCCATGTTCCTCAGAAATTACTTAAAGCTTGCTTCTATGGCTCTTGTCTCCTCCATTCTCTTATAGCTACCTCACCGAATTCTCTTTTGTTTGTCTACCTACTTTTACTGTCCTACCCTAATCTGACTCTTAGGACCCAACTACTTAATATTGATTTTTTTCAGTACTCATGGGATTAGAATTGGGGCAAAATGGATCAACAGAGTCAAAGAAAAAATTTCACTGGACAAGATCGGTCAAGGAGGACTTTATATTCAAAGCTATTGTAATAGGACAATAGGACGGAGAGACCAGACCTAAGTCTGAAATCAGAGCTGCTGAAACAAAGGGTGGTGGGAGGCTGAGGGTGGGGGTGAGGGGCTCAGGGGTGGAAGGAATGAACAGCAAAGTACTGGAGAACATTAGAAGTGAGGTTGATCAAGGGGATGTATTAACTCATTATCTCCTGAATTTTTCAGATATTTTCAACTGTGATTAAAGCATCTAGTTTGCTAGTTGGTGTCCACCCAAGTCTAGCTGCTATCCTCCTGCAGAGACTAGGGATAGGGATAATTGATTTGACGATTACATTTCAAAGGGGTGGCTCTGAAATATCTGAGAAAGACATTCCTGTGTTGTGAAACTGACAAAGAGGCTTTTAAAAAGATTATGATTCCAAGTTTTTTTTTTTAAATAAATACTTAAGGAAAGGGGAGGCAGGGCCTAAAACAACAAAGAAGAATGTCTATAGTGTGGTCAAACTTAGGGAAATGTTAAGTCATCTCTCAGTAAACAGAAAACTTCATGAAGCAGGGTTTCCCATTCTTTCCCAAGGTTCTTTGCTTATTTGTTTTGTTTTCGCTCCCAATTACTCTATTTTCTATATCCTTTAGTGATTAGTAAATGTCACACGTGAAAAACAAACACACGTTTAATGATAAAATACATGTTGGATATATAATATTAAATACAAGTTAAATACATTTCATTTTTGGAAGAGCACTCAAAGTCTTATGTGGATGTGAAACATGAATCTGATAGGATTATACTGAGCAGTGTTTATAGGGGATTTTCTTTTTAATAGAAACATCTTCAGGTTTAATTTTCTACAGTGTCAATTATGAGAGCAGTCACTGTAGGATACTGTCTTCTTAAAAAGTTTTGGAAAGTTGCATCATTTCTCCGTCAGGATAGGAAGTAAGAAATGTTGAAAAAATAAAGCCAAATTTTTAAAGGTGTTTTTATTTATTTATTTATTTATTTATTACATTTATTTATTTTTGAGAGACAGAGCGTGAACAGGAGAATCCGAAGCAGCTCCAGGCTCTGAGCCAGCAGTCTGCACAGAGCTCGACATGGGGCTCGAATCCACGAACCGTGAGTTCATGACCTGAGCCGCAGTCAGCTGTTCAATCGACTGAGCCACCCAGGCACCCCTTAAATGTGCTTTTTAAAATGTTTTGTGTTAAATAATTATTTGATTAAATTATGTCTGTCTCCATTTGTCATGTTTTATACTAATTATACTATATAAGATATAGAATGCTAACACTGAAGGTGTATAAATAACCAACAAGTATATCTATTTTTCCCTATATTTTCTTTTCAAAAAGCATTAATCAACAATTTTACCCTCTCTACATTTACAAGATGAAAAAGAGATTTATAATTTATCCTATGGTTCTTTAGACATAGATCTCAGCTAGATCAACTGAATCAAAATGAACTTCTATTTCAATAGAACATTTACCAGAGCAAAAATGGACTATGCAATTTTAACTCTACTAAATGGTCTCGATAATGCCCACCTTGGTTTCACTCACTCTGCTGCTATATGTATATGTTGGAGTTAGTTGGTTTTGAAGGCAGGGTTCCATTACCCTCCAGAACATCATCTTATGGAAGCATTGAACTTAGGATATGAAATAGTGTCCACAGAAAATTTGCAAAAATGGTTCCCTCTCTCCAACAGGAGAAACTAAATTGGGCAGTGGGAACTGGCAGGGGGAATGCAGCAGCAATAAGCAGCCCAGTGACAGAAAACTCTGAGATTCCCTTCCCCTTCCAGTGACAGCTGGCAACCAGTTTGAAAAAAAGCCTTTCTTCCCCTACAGGCAGAAGCAGAAGGGACTGATGGGATTTCCAAAGGCACCAGATTAAAAAAAAAAAAAAAAAAAAGGTCAGAATAACATTACAAAGGCTCTCAAAAATCACAGAAACGAACAACTCACAAAAGTAGACTAGCACCTGCTGATATATAATCATATCAATTGACATAAAGAAGGCATTTGACAAAACCAAACATTCACTAATGGTACATGAAACAAAATCCAACACTTATTCATGGTATAAATTCTCAACAAGTCAGAAATAGCAGGGAATTGTCTCCACTTGATAAAACAGCATCTACAAGAAAACCTACAGTTAACATCATATTTAATGATGGAGCCTGAATGATGCTTTCTCCCCAAGATCAAGAACCATGCAAGGGTATCCATTCTCATTGATCTTCTCCTCCATAGTACTAAATCTCCAGCCACATCAAGGAGGCAAGAGAAAAGAAATAGAAGGTATAAAGATGGAACAGAAAGAAATAAAATGGCCCTATTCTCAGATTACATGATTGTTTACATAGACAATCTTAAGGAGCCTACAAAAAGTTCTACAAAAGTGAGTTCAGCATAACCACAGAAGACAAGATCATAAAAATCAATCACAATTCTATATGTTAACAAACACAAGAAACTGAAACTCAGCACTCAGTATGATTTACACTTGATCCAGGTGGGAGGAAGATAGATAGGTAGACAGATAGATAGATATGGATGGATAGATGTGCATTTTAAAAGATATACACAGGATCTGTATGTTAAACATTATCAAATGTCAATGAAAGAAATCAATAAGACCTAAATAAATTAAGAGAAATACCATATTCTTGGATTGGAAGAGTTAACATAATATATTTATTCTTCCCAAATCCATCTTCCGGTTAAAGGTTAAATGTAAATTACAGCAGTATCCCAGTAAAGATTTTTGTAGACATAGACAACATTATTATAAAATTTACATGGAAATATACAGGCCTAAAATACCCCCAAACAACTAAAAAATAAAGAATAAAGTAAAAGGTAACATTCTACCCCATATTAAGGCTTGCTGTATAGCTACCATAATCAAGACAATATGGTATTTGGGAAGATGTAAACACATAGACAAGTGAAAAGAAGAGAAGACACAGAAATAAAACTATGTAGATATACAGAACTGATTTTTGACAGAGAAGCAAAACCAATTTGATGAAAGAATGACAGCATTTTCAACAAATAATACTGGAGCAACTGGACCAAAAAACATGAACCTCATCCTAAACCCCATACTTTACACCAAAGACCCACAAAATGGATCATATTGTAAATGTGAAAACAAATTACACATTTTAGGAAAAACAGGAGAAATCTGAGGAATGTGGTTATGCAATAGATTCTTAGCCTTTATACCAAAAGCACAATCTATAAAAGGAAAATAGAATGAAAAGACTAGATCTCATAAAAAAATTTTTTTAGTTGCTCTGCGAAAGTCTATGTGAAGAGGAATAAAAGAAAAACCACTGGATGGTTATAAATGGGCAAAGTGTGTGATCCTTATGGTGATGAAACTATTTGATATATTTTTTTAATATTTATTTTTGAGAGAGAGAGACAGAACTCGAGGAGGGGAGGGAAAGAGAGAGAGACACACACAGAATCCAAAGCAGGCTCCAGGGTCTGGGCTGTCAGCAGAGAGCCCAACATGGAGCTCGAACCCATGAGCCATGAGATCATAACCTGAGCCAAAGTTGGTGACTTAACCAACTGAGCCACCCAGGCGCCCCCAAAACTATTCAATATGTTAACTCTGATGATGGATACACAAACCTACAGATGTGACGAAACTGCGTAGTAGGAAGTACAAGCATACATATACACATGAGTATAAGTAATACTGGAGAAATAGGAATTGTATTAAGTGTATGAATTGACACAATGCTGTATCAGTATCAGTATCTCAGTCCTGATTTAAAAAAAAAAAAAAAGGCCTCTAGTTGCAATGATTAGTAGGTGGCAGAGTCCCATACGAACCCAGGCGTCCTGGCTCCAAGCCCTGCTCTTACAGCAGCGCGCGCGCACACACACACACACACACACACACACACACACACACACACTCACACACACACACACACACACACACACACACACACACACAAACTGCCCCTCACTGTAGGGGGTGTGGGGGTGGGGACTCTATCTGGAAATCAAGACACAGCTCAGAACTCTCTTCTAGTCACTAAGTATCTGAATGACTTGTCAAACTTATTTCTTCTGTAGGTGAATTTTTCACATGAAGTTAGAAGTACCATTTCTACTATGAGATAGACCTAAGTTTAAATTCTCTCTCCAAAACTTTGGCCAAATTGCTTAACTTTTCTGAGAATCATTACCTGCCAGGATTATCCTCCTCAAGAAATGTTATATGTACCAGGTGAGATCACACTTGAAAAGCGTTTTGTTAATCACTTGGAAAAGAGGAAATATACAATGCAGTCCAATCTTCACTTACCCCAAGTATAATAAAGAAGTTAGAAGTGAAAAATTTATCTTTGACAGTTTATGATACAAATTTAGATTTTTAAAGTCATATATTTAAATCATTTCCAAAGTTTCTACTATTGAGATGATTTTATGAAATTTGTATGATTGTGATTTGTTACTTATGATGTCAGTGGGAGTCACTAATTATATTATCTTAAATTTATTTTATTTAAAAAAATTGTGATTCTAATATGAAACAGACGTTTGAAAACAACATAAATGAACCTATCAATCCTAGAGAGAGCTCTATTCCAGTAAAAGCAAAGTCTGCAATACAAATTCTGTCCAGAGAAGTGAGCCCAGTACAATTTTCTGTGTTGGTGAGAATGTTTCATATCTGCTGTGCTGCCGATACTGCAGTGCCTGACGTCAGCGAGCTCCTGAACACTCGAAATGTGGTTCAAGCAACAGGGCAGCTGATTTTTAATTTTATTTAATTACTTTGCATTAGTAGCCACATGTGGCTAGTATCTTCTATTGAAGGGCGCAGGGTGGGGCAATTTCACAATCAGTGGAAACTTAAACTTGATGAGGCAAAGCAGGAACCAGGTACAAAAGCAGAATAATGGAGTCTTTCTTTTTCTTTTAATTTGTTTTTCTGTTTGCATACATGCTAAAACAATTTCTGAAAAAATATGTATACCCTCACATACCTTTAGGTTAAATTATTAAACACTTTTGTCTAGAATTAAAGTACTTGCAAAGGATACTTTAAGTCTAATGAGTCAAATGGAAGTTAAGTATTAAAATAACTCGACACCCATCAACATCCGCTGATAACAATCAATAGTGGGCTCCTTTGAACAGTCGAGAATATTGCAATATTCTTTTTTCTCCTAAAATGTATCATTCTATTGAAATTCTCTCTCAGCGTTTCTTTATAATGAATATTTTATGCTTTAAGTACTTCATCAATCAATACTCATAGTTCTCTGTAACAAAATTATTTTTATTTTTGTTGGTCATGTTTCTAATAATATAAAATAAAATAATACTTATTGATTTTCTTTTTCATTATCATGATTAGAATTACTTTTAGCACAAAAATGTTTTTCACAACCATATATATTGCATGATATGATATGAAATAAATTTGATATGAAATAAATCATTATGAAATATAATTGTATTATTATTTGTGATTTAAAATATCTTATTCTCAGAGTAAGACGCCAGTTTCAGGTCTATTTCTATTTTTTACTTTTAGGCCTCAAAGTACTGAGATATTTTGTACACAAGAGTAAGTGTATGGAAATGGGAGGGCTTTTGTTCCAGAGACATCAGATTGTGTAAGCTCCCACGAGGTCACATGTCACAAATTCCCACGCACTCTCTCAGCACATTTTAAACTCAAGCCAAACCTTCCCTTACCTTGTTCACTGGGAGAAATGGAAATCTACCTGTCTTGCTAAATGATTAGTCACTACTAGAGCCAAAACCTTGCCTGCATTAACACTAACATTATTACTAATTAATGTCCCTTTTACTGAATTTCAGATTTTGCATTTATATTCAGATTAGGAAAATGCAGACCTATCACATGATGAGCCAAAGGAGAAAGCTTCTGCACAGCAAAAGAAATAATCCACAAAATGAAAAAGCAACCTATGGAAAGAGGGAAAATGTTTGCAAAGCATATATCTGGTTGAGTGTTAATATCCCCAAAATATAAAGAATTCATGCCATTCAACAGCAAAAATCAAACAATTTAATTAAACAATGGGCAGAGGAGGGTCACCTGGTGGCTCAACTGGTTGAGCATCTGATTCTTAATCTCAGCTCAGGTTTTGACGTCAGGGTTGTAAGTTTGGGCCCTAGCCCCATGTTGGACCCCATTTTGGGCTCCACGCTGGGTATGAAGCTTACTTTAAAAAAAATGGGCAGAGGAAGCAAATAAACATTTTCCATAGAAGACATGCAAATATCCAAGGTACATGCAAAGATGCTCAACATGTTAATCACCAGAGAAATTCAAACAGAAAAAACACAATGAAATATCAGCTCACACTTATTAGAATGACTATCATCAAAAAGACAATAGGGGCGCCTGGGTGGCTCAGTTGGTTTGGCGTCCAACTTCATCTCTGGTCATGATCTCATAGTTTTTGGGTTCGAGCCCGATGTCAGGCTCTGTGCTGACAGCTCGGAGCCTGGAGCCTGTTTCTGATTCTATGTCTCCTTCTCTCTCTGCTCCTCCGCCACTTGTAATCTGTCTGTCTCTGTCTCTCAAAAATAAATAAATGTAAAAAATAAAAATTAAAAAAGCATTAAAAAAAGACAATAGATAGCAAATTTTGGCAAGAATATGGAGAAAGGGGAACCCTTATATACTGTTGGTGGAGATGTAAATTGATGTAGCCATTATGGAATACAATATGGAGGTCCCTCAAAAATTAGAAATAGAACTACCATATCATCCAGCAATCCCACTAATGGGTATATATGCACAGAAAATGAGTCTCAGAGACTCCTGTATCCACTGTAGCATTATTTATAATAGTCAGGGAACAGGAACAACTCAAGTGCTCATCAAGAGATGAATGTCGTGTGTGTAAGTGTGTGTCTGTGTGAGTGTGTGCAGACCCCATCTTCATAAACACCACAGAATATTATTTTGCCATAAAAGGACAGAAATTCATGCCATTTGCAACAACATGGATGGACCCTGAGGACATAATGCTCTAAAATCAGTCAAGGAAATACAAGAGCAAATATCATATGATCCCACTTATATGTGGAATCTCAACAACAAAACAAAACAAAACAAAACAAAAACAAATTTATAGAGAACAGATTGGTGGTTGCCAGAGGTAAGGGGAAGGAAATGGGCCAAATAGGTGAAAGTGGTCAAAAATGTGTAAATTTCCAGTTATAAAATAAGTTCTGGGTTGTCACATGGAGGTGACTGATACCAAATTTACTGGTGCACTCACTCATCCATGTAGGCGTGTGTGCATTCAGCAGATTGAGTGCAAATGTGAGCCAGGCACCTAGCTAAGCCAGTAGTCCATAATCTTGAAGGTGAATCAAAATCACAAATGGAGACCTACAAAATCACAGCATGGTGACTATATAGTTAATGACACTGTCTTGCATATTGGAAATCTGCTATGAGATTAGATCTTAAAAGTTCTCACAGCAAGAAAAAAGTTTTTGTGATTATGTATGGTGACGGATGTTAACTAGTGATTCATAGTGATTATTTCACAATATATACAAATGACAAATTGTTACGTTGTATGCATGAAACTAGTATTTTATAAGTCAATTATATCTTTAAAAAGTAATCCAGCCAGTAGGCTGCAGGACCAAGTTGACATGAAGGTCTTTGTTCGAGGGACTCTATCTCAAGCAATCCAATATGCTGCCAGGTTTCTGCACCCCAGGGCAATGTACCAGAGTAAGGGCACGAGCGGGTGAGAGGTTCTTAAGTGAAATTTAAGGACACGTGTGATAGGAACAGTGGGGAAGGTAAGAGTCCTCCAAGAGCTCTTGATTAGGTAGGTCAATACAAGGAAAGAGAAGATTTGGAAGCTCTTGTAATCAACGGCCTTGAAACTGCCCATGCAGTCCCTTGCCATCTTACAGATGCACCTTCTCCAGTTGGGAGCCTTTTATAGTTGCCCACGTTTTCCAGAGCAACTGGCTGTCTGCTTTGTTTGGGGCATGGACAAGAAAGAACCCGAGGCCAGATTATGACAGCATCATACATGTGATCGTGGAGGTGACCAATACCAAATTACTGACACACACACTCATCCATGTAGGCGTGTGTGCATTCAGCAGGATGAGTGCAACTGTGAGCCTGGCACCCAGCTAAGCCAGTAGTCTGTAATCTTGAAGGCAAATCAAAATCACAAATGGAGATCTACAAAATCAGATGAATGACTCAGATTCTCCTAGGTTTTTATTGATATATTTAAAATTTATAAAGAACACTTTGACATGAAGACAGGGAGACTAGCGGCGTGTAAAGGAATGTGGAAGGAAGACAGTTAAGAGCCAACCCCGGGCAAGGAGGGGCTGGCAAGCTAGAACCAGAAAGAGCCATCACCATGAGTGAGAAGCTAGCAGGAACTGCAGGGTGTTACACAAACACAAGGGGCCACTCACTTGCATGCTGCGCACCATGTCAGGACTGATATTTTTCTGCCTCATCCTGTTTTCCCTCCATCCTCTTCTGGACCTCCCATGGGACACTGAGTGCCAGGGTCCACCCAGAGAGGGCTTATTTAATGAAAAGTTGTAAATACACACTTTCATAATGCTGAGGGCATCTCTGTACACTTCGATTGAATCTCAGCAAGATTATTCCTGCCTCAAATTGCTTTAGATATGGTTATATTTATTGTGGATTATCATATTCTAAATTACTTTTCCAATTTTGTCTTCTTTTGTCCTTAATCATCAGGCGCCTCAACACAGTCCACGGCAATTTCAAGGAAGATTTTCTATTTTGTACGTGGGTATAAAATTGAGATTCTCTTAGGGTCTGATCTTCAGGAGATGCACTGATTCATTTTCTTTTTCATCAGTCTCTCATTCAATATACTCCCCTTGTGGCCCTGAGCTGGATGACACACTGAGCTGAGACTTGAAGCATAAAAAGAGTGCTGACAGGTACCTCCCCATAGGTGGAAAGCCCTACAGAGCATATGTTCTTAACCCCTCCTCCTCCATGAAATCTGAGGTTTAAAAGGTGGGGTGACCTCACCAAAGTCACATGGCTCCTCGATGGCTAAATAGTGATGAAAGTATTTCACGTGTCTCTTTGAGTGTTATCTCTTCACCATGTATTTGTGGGAGGGACTACGCATGTGTGGTCCTGAGCAAGAAGTCACCTGACGACAGAGCTCTATCCATGTGCCCACATCTACTGGAACCAGGCGAGGCCAGATTTCTACCTCCAAATGATCAGACCTTTCTAGTCTTGGAACACATGCAGGGCACATTTTTCATTACTTGCTTCAAATGAAAATCCTGTGACAGTCACTCCTTAACCCTCATCCATAGGCTTTTCTCTCATTAGATATTACCTCCACTTGTACAGTAGAAAATGTCATATGTATCTGATGAACCACAGGCTGCCATGTCCCACGCTTTCATATATACTGTTCCCCTTGCCTAGAGTCCCATACGTGCTTCAGTACCATGTGGGGAAGACCAACATTCCTTCACATACTCTCCAACAACAGTCACTTCTCTGAGTAACCTCTGAGAGGGTCAGGCTTCACACTTGTGGGAAGTACCTTCCTTTAATATTGGGCAACATCCTGCTGCCCCCCCCCCTACTTGAGCTTTCCATTATTATTTCTTTTTTTTTTTTTTTTCTGGGGCTAGTCAAAGCGGAGTTCTCAATTTCCTCCACTTCTTCATTAGTTGGTAAGCTAAATGTCATAAATAAAGCCCTCATAAGTTTTTGCCTATATAATATATACACATGTATAGTAGTAAAAACAGTAGAACTTTATTTTAGCTCATGTAAAAATACTACATGGGTGAACTATGGGTCATTGGGATAGGCAGACTCCCGACTGATGGGGCTCTGCCCTCATCACCACAGGACTTTTGAGATCATCCTGAAGGTTGGGTCCGTTAAAGTCAGCCGCTACAGTTAAGAGAGGAGCATGCATGCAGATTTTAGAAATAGACTCCGTCACTACTGCTCAGCGTCAGTGGTTTAGAATCCTGTGAATGCAGGGGAGGCTGAGCGATGTAGTCTAGCTTTGTGACCAGAAGAAGAAACAGCTGTCAATTTCTGCTACAGTACAGACTTGAGTTCACCAAGCACGCATCTGCATTGTCCTCCCTAAACAAGGAGCAGGGAAGCATCTGCACATAAAGAAAGTGGCCTGATAGCCATCCCAGTTCCCATATCCAAGTAAGTGCTCAGGGCTTCTGTGTGAAGAGCAGTCCCTTCTATTAGGTCTACATGTGGGTTAGGAAACCAGGAACTACCAAAGTAAGCAATCTTCACTCTCCAGACACGTGCGCATGCGCACACACACACACACACACACACACACACACATATGCAATATTAGGATAAGAACAGGATAAGGTCATGTCTATAAACACCTGTTAAGAAAATATATAGTAGACAGAAGTAAACTTCCTAACTTCTTCCATTTGGTGTAACTCAATTTTCACATGGATGAGTTAAATTTGTGGAGTCCAAAATGCTGAGATGTAACTGCCTTTTCCTTCCCTTATGGAAATTGTCTTCCTATAGCTGATGCTCAGGGTTTCTTAAAATTTTTTTTATTTAGACACAGAGTAAGAGCTCTTGGCTGATCTCTGTGTACCAGCTCTTTCCTGATTCTGTAATTATCCTCCCCCAGCTCTGCTGGCTCATTCAGTTCGCTAAACTTAAATGTCACCTTCTCTGGGCACCCCATCCAAGGTCACCTGACATTAACTGTGGAACACAACTCCAATTTTACTTTCAAAGAATGTACCAGCATCTAAAATACACATATTTGTTTACTACCTATCTCCCTCCAGCGGAAGCCATTCCGTGACATGTGGGATTCTTGTATCTATCATGCTGAATACTATCTGATGCATATTTGTCACATGATAAATATTTTAATGACTCAATTAAGTAATTACTTCTCTATTTGTGCCTCAGCAGGCTCACTGTGGTTTTGTTCACATGTATATTCAACCTAGCTGTCAACACACTATAAAGGCTAAAAGGTTAGTTCTCAGCATCAGTACAGAGTACTGGTTAAAGGGCATTTTACTGTCAGTTACTCATGAGTTCCATTACCAGCTGTCACTTACCATGAATATCCAAAGGATAATTATCCCACCATTCTACTTTTCATTTTTCTTATTCATAAAATTGGAATAATTAAAACAAATATTACCCACAGTGGGTTGGTACATAGGATAAATATTATAGTACACACAAAGTATTATTCAGTAAAAGTTGGCTATGATACTATTTATATTTTTAATCTTGGTATATCTTGATCCCCCAATCTTCTTTTACTGAAAACATGGTTGATGAAATCTGAAAACAATCGAGTAGCGGATCAAGGCAGGGGCCAGCCATTGAGATGTTGGGAACTCAGCGTCCATCTGTCCTTTGTGCTGCTGGTCAGTGGCTGTCCATGAGGACACTGCATTTTTAATGAGTGTGGGGATGCTTTCCTCGCCAGAAAGCAGCCTGGTGTTCCTCTAACACTGGGTACTATAGACTTCTCTAGGCTATAAATAGAGGTTCTGTCTCATTAACTACGGGTTTAATAATCACTCCCTATTGAAATAATAGATGACTAATTGTGCTAATAAATTTAAATTGGACTTGTGCCTATGAACTTCAGTATTTTACCGTTGGCATTGTTTCAAGTCCAAACTTAGCTCCTGGGGAGGAGAAAAGTAGCAGGTTTTGTTTTTGTTTGTTTGTATATTTTCCATCGTTTTAATTTGGTAGTGGCCAGGAGCCTGTTAGATCCAGCTCTGAACCTTGGCTCATCCACTTTACTACTAACACTATCACCTCAGGCTAGGTACAACTCCTCTCTGAGACTCAGTTTCTCTATCTGTCTAACAGAACTAAGTACTAATAATAGCAGATCTTTATTTTTGTGTGTGTGCTTTCAACTTACTTAGGTGCAACCCTAAGCCCTTTATATGCATTTACTCGTATATGCATATAACTTTATGTCATATAATATATATGACACTCATATATAACTTTAAGTCATATAATAATCCTATTAGATAGGTTAATATCATCCCTCATTTGGCAGATGAGGAAACCGAATTACAGAAAGAATTGGTAAATCGTCTATGATACCAGCACTCAAAGTCAAGCTGTCTGGCTCTGACTTTATATCTTGATCACTATGGTATATTGTTCATGAAATGAAACATCCACTAAAAGGGGACATGAATTCTTGAACCTCTGATTAAAGTTTTTCTATTCTACCAACTTAGCTAACTTTCTTGCAATGTAATTACAAGGCTTTAAATGAGAAGGCATACACTAAAAAGAGTAGAGTAGTGCCTTGTTCACTATAGACCCTAAATTAATTTTTGTTTCCCTTCTCCTGTTCGCCCTGTGAATGAGGTGATAGACCATAACACCAGAGGACCCTATGAGAAGCTCAACATCTCAGCTAGGATATAATCATGAAATCAGACAGCTCCTTAGACACATCAAAGAAAATCACTAGGGCACTAATGTATTATATACTTACACAAAGATACTTTCCGGTTCAGAGGTCTCTCCTACCATAAGATTTGGTGGGGGGGCAGGTGGATGGAGAACTTATTTAACTTGGCATTATCATGCCATGGAGATCAGGGTATGTGACCCCAAAGTTTAGGTGTGTACACTGTATTATATGGAGGCTTTCATTTGAATAGACTTTGTCAACAACTCTTGCTTCAACTGAACTAGGAGAGTGTAATGCAAGGGGCATGGGACCACTAAATCTATAACATGTCAAACAGGCATCTGCTGCCCAAACTGTACTTGGTGCTTTTGATGTATGGCTCCCTTTTCCTCCGGCATCTATTGGTCAGTCCTGTCATCCAGACACCAGGGAAAACTTCCAGTATGCCTGCAATTATGTTCAATTCTGTGACCCTGTCTCAAATCTGTAGCTGTCTTTGGGTTTCCATCTCTTCTTCCCCATCACAAAACCAACATGTCCATAATACCCTAACATTTAAAGACTAGAGAGAAAGCATGAACTAAGAAATGAGGTGAGAGGATTTGGCTTTGTTGTGGGGCAATTTCCCAGAAACAGGACAAAACCAAATATCTTGGAAGTTAGTTATCAGTGTGAAGTCCCCAATGAGAGACCTTGGCTGGAAGGTGCCAGTTTACATGAAGAATGTGTGACTAAGTGCTTTTCATATCATATCTGCTGAAATTTATTATGATGGGGCTCTTCAGGTCATAAGCATTCCTGCATGGGATTTATCAAAAATTGATGAGTGTATCCCAAAATTAGACTCAACATTTTTTCCTTCTCAAACATCATTTACCCTACTTCTACCCAACCCTCTTTTTATGGACAACCAGAAGTCATACATATTTTAATCTTTACTGACCTCTTTGGATCCCACTCTTTAAAACTTACAAATCTAATTCTCTGCATCTGCACTGACCCTTTCTGGCTTCAGACTTTGTATATCCTCAAGCAATTAAAAATAACAGTAAGCGCATATGATGGGAATTATTAGAGTGCTTCTCTACCACAGAGTATCCAGCAAAGGAAATCTGGATCAAGAGAGGGAGGCTCCCTAACAGACAATGGTCCTCAAAAGGCACGACACATACTGTGGCACCTGCCCAGCGCTAAGAGATTGGTCCTCTGCCTTGAAAGCCTTAGACTCTCAAATTCTGTGGAGATCACTTAGATGCCAATCAGCTGATTCATGAGAAGTCTATCAATTAAACTCAAAGTTATGAATAAAATTAACAGACAGCTTTTCTCTATAGCTCATAAAATTATGCCAAAAGGATTTCCAAAGAGGTAAAAGAGATGTCTTCATTGATGACAACCCAACAGTATTTGCATGAATCTACCTGTAAGTCAAGCAACCAGAAGGAGCTGTTACATTCTGTTCATCCTAAATCAAAACTACACTTTTTAGTACAATTATATATGCAGACAGATGCAAATAAAAAGGACATTAGCCGGTAGTCTTTCAATTGAAAAACAGAATATGATAAATGAAATAATTCAAGAATTTTGAAGGAGGGGCGCCTGGGTGGTCAGTCAGTTGAGCATCCAACTTTGGCTCAGGTTGTGATCTCACGGTTCTTGAGTTCAAGCCTTGAATTGGGTTCTGTGCTGACAGCTCAGAGACTGGAGCCTGCTTCAGATTCTGTGTCTCCCTCTCTCTCTGCCCCACCCCTGTTTATGCTCTGTCTCTCTCTATCTCAAAAATAAATTAAAAAATTTTAAGAAAATTTTTAATGTTTTATTTATTTTTGATACAGACAGAGACAGAGCATAGAAGGAGAGGGGCAGAGAAAGAAGGAGACACAGAACTGGAAGCAGGCTCCAGGCTCTGAGCTAGCTGTCAGCACAGAGCCCTACACGGGGCTCGAACCCACGAATGTAGGATCTGACCTGAGCCGAAGTCGGAGGCTTAACCAACTGAGCCACCCAGGTGCCCCTAAAATTTTTTTTAAAAATGAATTTTGAAGTAATTGTAGAATAGGAAACCTAAGAGGTCTGAGTTTGCTTATGATTTTATCATTGCCTACTAGTGTATACTGATGTTTTGAGTAATATATTACAAATATATCTAAAATACTGTTTTATGCATTGAAATACTACATCTATGAAATATTATTCACCTTTTCCACCTCTTCCTCCTCTTTCTTCTTTTTCTTCAACTGCCCCTCATTAAAAAGGGACAGTTCCTCTAACAGATTGGCTTTCCTGCATTTTCACTTGGAATGTAGTTTACTAGGAAAATAAGGCATCCTATACTATATATACTCCATATAATTAAAATCTACATTACAGTATTTCAAGAAAAAATTTCATCAAACACAAAAATATTTTTAATGCAAAGACATGACTACATGTCATATTAATTCATTGATTGTATAAAATTATATAATGTCAAAAAACTATCGATAGAACTCCCCTATGACCCAGCAATAGCATTGCTGGGGATTTACCCAAGGGATACAGAAGTGCTGATGCATAGGAGCACATGTACCCCAATGTTCATAGCGGCACTTTCTACAATAGCCAAATCATGGAAAGACCCTAAATGTCCATCACCTGATGAATGGATCAAGAAATGTGGTATACATACACAATGGAGTACTATATGGCAATGAGAAAGAATGACATATGGCCATTTGTAGGAAAGTGGATGGACCTTGAGGGTGTCATGCTAAGCGAAATAAGTCAGGCAGAGAAGGATAGATACCATATGTTTGCATTCATAGGTCTAACAGGAGAGACCTGG
>NC_043714.1:72808010-72813073 GCF_006229205.1 Suricata suricatta | reverse complement strand
GTGGTATACATACACAATGGAGTACTATATGGCAATGAGAAAGAATGACATATGGCCATTTGTAGGAAAGTGGATGGACCTTGAGGGTGTCATGCTAAGCGAAATAAGTCAGGCAGAGAAGGATAGATACCATATGTTTGCATTCATAGGTCTAACAGGAGAGACCTGGCAGGGGACCATGGGGAGAGGAAGGGGGAAAGAGAGGGGGGAAGAGTGAGGGACACAGATCAAGGGAGACTACTGAATACTGGAGACGAATCATGGACTGAAAGGGGAAGGGGAGGGGGGGAGGGGGTGATGGTCATGGTGGGGGGCACTCGTGGGGAGAAGCACTGGGTGTTATATGGAAACTAATTTGACAATAAACTATTATTAAAAAAATAATTTAAAAAACTTGAAAAAAATTATATAATGTCAAACTATAAATATACCTAAATTTTATTCTGTCTGTCTATCTATCTACCTCTCATCTACCTTGATGTGGTAAATGTCTCTTTGGATGGGACTTGGGGTATGTCAGAGAGAGAGGAGTCAAGAATCGTTCCCAGCTCTGGGCATGCAGTCAGCACAAGGTTCTCTCTGATCCTCAAGTCTGGTCTAAGCCTGTTGTCCTGGTACAATTATTGATAGTGATCCACCTACACACTCAAAAGCACCTGGTTTGGGTGATAAATTACATGATCACTTTGCTCTTATCCTGCCATGGGTGTTGACTGATTTCCTTTCCTAAACTGTGAGTCCCTACCTGGTACATCATGAATCGCCACCTGGTCGTTTGACTCAACAATGTGTAGAATAAGTGAAAACGTACTTGTCAGAGTCACTCAGGTCTGTCTGAATCCACATCTCATGCTCTTTAAAAACACCATGTGGAGGGGGCACCTGCATGGCTCGGTCTGTTCACATTTGACTTTAGATTTCAGCTCGGGTCACAGTCTCAGAGTTGGTGAGATCGAGCCCTGTATTGAAATCTGTGTTGATGGCATGGAGCCTGCCTGGGATTCTCTCTGTCCTTCTTTCTTTCTGCCGTTTCCTGCTTTCTCTTACAAAATAAATAAATGTTAAAAGAAAAAAATAAAAAATAAATAATAAAAGTACCACATGAGAAATGAGCTAACTCAGACAGAGGAACTGGCTCAAGTCTTTCCCTTCCTTTGATGCCTATCCGCAATGCTCCCTTTGCTACGGGGATCCTCTGACCCTCCGCTCTAAATCACCATCTCCCTCACCCAGCATGCCACAGCTTCTCAGACGTGTAACACATCACATCACACCTTGTGTTACATTTGCTGATCTGCCCCTCCTACCACAGCACCCCCAAGTCTGAAATTTCCTGGCGGTAGAAGGCACAGTGTTAAGCATCAGTACGCACAGTTCCACACATACGTTTACCACTAGAAAGTGCTAACAGTGGATCCAGGGTGCCCCTGTGTTAGGTGGGTTGTCAAGCGATTCATATGTATTATCTCACTTAATCTTTACATCAGCCTCGTGAGTGCTTGTTTTAACCAATTTGACACTCAAGGAAAGTAATATTCAAAAGGTTAAATAACATATCCAAGTTCATAGTGCTAATAAATAGTAGAATTGAGATGCAAACTTAAAATTTCTCTAAATCCAGATCACAGTGTATTTTTTTACATGATGAGAATCCTTCATTTAAGTCAGAATTTTTCTATGCATACATCTGTATCTGTGTCTACATCTACATCTATTTCTAGCTCTCTCTCTCTCTCTCTCTCTCTCTCTCTCTCTCTCTCTTTCACCCTCTCTGTCTTTCCCTTTCTGTGTTTTCTCTCATAATTCTAAGCCCTGCTTCAGATGTCTCCTGGAAAACAAATCAGAATGAATATACAGCACTAATTGTCCATCTCTTCTTATCTGGCTGAGCTGAAAGAGGGGTGTCTGGGTAGCACTGACAATTACTGAATTGCGTGCAATTTCTTCCCTGTTCTCTATAGAGATACTCATTATCCCTTGATCCAGACAAAAAGGGAAGCTAATACCAAACTCTGCCTTGCCGTCTGTCCCAGTGGAAGGAATTTAATTCTTGGCTTATTTCACAAAATCCACCAATACATCTTTCAATACTTTAAGCCAGAGACATTACTAAAGAAATAGTTCACCACGGGTGTCTGGTCCATGTGGGAAGGGAGGTTCTTTATTCACTTATGAGCTGTGTTTCACATCTTGTTCTACTAATGATGCTGCCTAACTGAAAAAAAAAAAAAAAAAACTATTCAGTGCATTGCCTCAACAGGCATCTGTTAACTTTGGACACATACAGAACACTTAGCAGTTCACAGCTTTTGTGCATCATCTCCATTGAGTCTGATGAAATAGGCCGGCCGGAAATTACTGAGCCCACCGTTTCCAGAAAAAAAACGTCGGCTAAGAACGTTAAATGAAGCAATCATAAACTAATAAAGAATAGAGATGGGTCTCTAACTTACGTCTCTAATTCCACTTTTCTTTCCACTTCTTTTACTCTGTTATGCTCATTTATCCAACTAGGTTATCCCAAAGTGAGGCTACGGTGCAATCATGTTATGGGGTGTCCTGAAAAACTTAAGTTCATGAACTGTGTGTTGAAAGATGTGAATTATGTGTCATACACTAAAATATATGCAGGGACCAGCCGGTAACTGGAATAGCCATGAAGTCCAGCGTGTCCACCACTGCCGAGGGGAGAGGCATGGGGTCTGCACAGGGCCAGGCAGCGAAGCGGCACTCGTGCAAAGTGAGACTGATGAACCGAACTGCCGACTGTTTTCCAGCCCTTAAGTACCTCGGCCTGAAACCAAGATTTGTCAGGCTTTTAGAATAAGTGTTGGACAAAAATAATGCTGCAGAGTCAAATGCATTTGTAAAATCTGGGATCTATATTGTGTACACAAAAATTCAAGGTGCCACTAAAACAGTAAAACCTTTGACAAAGCTTTCACTTACCAAATTTTAAAATATTTATCTTTGTTATAAAATGTAGTATTGAATAAGTTAAATGAGATTTTTCAGTCCCCTCTGGAATGCATTACTCTCTTTGG
Organism: Suricata suricatta; assembly: GCF_006229205.1. NCBI lineage: Eukaryota > Metazoa > Chordata > Mammalia > Carnivora > Herpestidae > Suricata > Suricata suricatta. The sequence goes on along the minus strand of NC_043714.1, from coordinate 72,810,029 downwards.
TATATGGTTTGAGATAACTTACCTAAGATAGTTTAGCAGTTACTGAAGGATACTTAAGGTTTAAGAGTTTAAATTTCTCTACATATGTTTTGTAAAGTTTGTTTATGGAGGGGGCGGAGCAAGAGAAAGGGAGGGGCCGAAAGAGAGGAAGAGAGACTCCCAAGCAGGGCCCACACTGTCAGTATGGACCCGGACATGGGACTTGAACCCACCAACTGAGAGATCCTGACCTGAGCTGAAACCAAGAGTCAGCAGCTTAACTCCCCGGGCCCACCCACGCGCCTCGATATTTCTCTATGTATTGTTTTAGTTCCCCTTAAATTCCACTGGTGGAATCTGGAGCAGTGAATGTAGGGCCTATAAACACATACAGAAAGATATACGGGATATAAACACATACAGAGCGAATAGCAACTGACTTTTCTTTCTTTCTTTTTTTTTTTCTTGCAAGTAAACAAAAGAGCCATGAGACTAAATGCAAGGTTTTATATACACCCTTGATGGGCGCTTTCCAGTTACTTCTCTGGTCCTTCCTCTGCAGCGCGCTGCACCCCGGTAAACCCCAGGCTGCGGGCTGGAGTGCGGGCCAGCGATGCTCTTCTCTGCGGCAGGTGCCGGGGACGCAAGTCTCGCAACCTGAAGCACTGCTTCGGATCTTACACTTCGGCACGTGCGGTGGTTGTGAAGTGTGTTCACGCCTCTTTGACAAGCTTGCCCTCAGTCTAACCCATCGTGGAGAAATCAGGGATGCCTCCCACCCCTGGAGACTCGGCACTGTAAGGAAACACCAGAAAAGGACTCACTTGCGTGTCCCTCCATGAAACCAACTGCAGGGATGTCAGGTGATGGAAAGTGAAACCTCCAGAGGCAGCCAAATATGGATACGAATATATGCCCGTTCTTTTTGGTTTGTTTTTAAATTTCTGGGTTTTTTAAAAAAGTTTATTTTTATTTATTTTGAGAGAGAGAAAGAGAGAGAAAGTCGCAACGGGGAAGAGAGAGGGGGAAAGACGGAATCCCAAGCAGTCTCTGTACGGTTAGTGCAGAGCCCGATGTGGGGCTGGAACTCATGAACGGTGAGAACGTGACCTGGGCTAAAATCAAAAATCGGATGCTTAACTGACTGAGCCACCCAGGCATCCCATACAACTGTTACTTTTAAAAGCAAACATTTGAGGATATCATTTAGATCCCTTAGTCTTTGACTCATCAGTACAATGGGGACATTAATACCCGTATCTTTCAACGTCATGAGTATCGCATAGGACACCAGAACCAAACTGGATCGCTCCGGATATCATGAGAAAACTGTAATGGCAAGGAGACTCACGGGTAGGAGTTTCTTTCCCCAAAATATGGCACCTGTTGAAAACTTTTCCCACAGAGGGAGGGAAATTGCACTCAGAAAATCCAACGGTGGAGATATCTAATAGAAGTTATTAGTATCATTGGGATCCTTGGCCTTTTTCAGAAGTGGAGGCTCAACTCAGAACCCGTCTCTCTGAGAAATCACAAGGGTGAGAAATCATATGCAAATATGTCTGACTTTTGAGTCTGGATTCTTAACCGCCTTATTCTCCTCCTTCAAGTCATGTCTTCCCTGACAAAGGCAGCAGGCAATGAAAACTCTTGTCAGTGACGATGCTGTCCAAAGGCAGCAGATTTTTGTTCCCAAGTACGTTTCTTAGATGCAGCCTTACAGCCATCTGGAACCACGTATTGTGGCAGTTAGGGGTGTGGGTACTAACCCTGCTGTCTGGGTTTAAATCCTGGCTCCGCCACTTACTAGAGATGTGATTTGGGGGCAGTTTATTCAATTCTATGTGCTTCAATTTCCATATATACTGCATGGGACATAATAACAAAATCTAGTTCATATGATTGCCAGGAAGATGAAGTTAATTTACGTCAAGTGCTAAATGTAAACATGCAAGACGCCACAGATTCAGGGCTAGGGCTCAAAGTATTGACGTCTAAGCCTTGCCAATCGATCACAGGAAGAAATAGTACACTATGTGC
>NC_043714.1:72725014-72807910 GCF_006229205.1 Suricata suricatta | reverse complement strand
TTTTTCCTCCTCTCTAAACGTATTAATTAGAGATGGTTTTGTTTGTTTCTTGAAGGTTTCTCTTCTGTTTCCTGGTTTATCTCTGTTCTCTGTGGATTACTCTTATTGTTTACTGTGCTCTTTCTCCTTCACAATGGAGAGTTTTTTCCTATATTACGTGAATTTTGACTCTGTTCATTTTTAATGGTAAGACATTAAAAACCTCATTCCATTTATTTGTATAGGAAGAAGAACAAATACAAAAGGATATATTCTAAGCTCTAAGAGTTGTGGGACAATAGATTGTCTAGAATAGGTGCCGGAGCCGCTCAAACTGCCCGCAGTTTGAAGAACTGACGACACCGGGATTTGTTGCAGAGACTTTTATTGGTTCTTTTCTTCCTTCTTCCTTCCCCCTCCCCGCTGCTTGCTCCCCCATATATACCTGCCGCCCAGGCTGCGCGGCAGCTCATGATAGGCTGGCAGAGGCAGGGCTGACCCATTCCATGGCCTCGCATTGGTCGCTCACTCATCGCGGTATCTGGCTGGGGGGCGGGAGCACTAGAGGCCGGCAGGCCGTACCTCGCCATGTGCTCGGGCAGGGTCTTGCATCCACCTCCTACAACTATGAAGCAACATATGAAGACAAGACAGATCTATAGCCAGTGGGAAAGGACAGCCGGGGAATACAAGGCAAAGGGCCGTCCTGATAACGGCAGGTGTGAAATGAATTCATGTTCACAGTCTCACTGCAGCATGAGAAACTTCCCACTGGCTCTACTGGTTTGCAAGAGCTGTCACTTTCCTCCACAGTGAAATCAAACAAATAAAAAGACAATTGCTCCTCACTGGAAGAATTTCTCAAAGGTTAGTAAATCATTTTCTTGTGTCTGATTCTCGTAACTAAAGACACATATATACCCATGATTTGGTTTCAGTCCCCAGCAGTGGCAGAAAGGAGGTTATTGTGAGATAAATATAGAAAACAGATTAAGTTGAAGGGGGACTGAATAATTGTACTCTCTTCAGCTTGGACACTTGTTCATGGAGCCACAAGATTAGAAGCAAGTAAGTGTATTAGGAAGCAGGGACAGGTTTTGCTTGTTAAAAGGAGAGTTAGCTCAAATTTCAGACACACTGTGACATTCACTGGACATGTAAGGACAATGACGCCTGGAGCAAGGGTGAGGCCTGACAAAACCATGCTGAAGACCCACACTGTGGTCCACCGTCAGCTGCTGGCCAGAGCCAGCAGCATGGCCAAGTCCATCTCCCTCTGTGGTTTCAACAGTGGCTTCATCTACTCCATGTGACGTCAATGTCCATGACCCCAAGCTCCTCTCAGGTTAGTGCAAAGTCAACGTAATCGTTTTCTGTGAGGCTCTTCTTGGTTTGCCACTGTTTTGTTTGTTTGTTGTTTTGTTTTATGTTGTTTAACCATCAGCTTCTTCTCAGGGCTTTTTCCAGCTCCTCCCCCACTCCCGTAAAACTCTCAACTGGTTGGCCCCTCCACCCCACCACAGCTGTGCATAGATAATCTATTTGAGTCAGACTGTGAAATTCTTCTGCCCACATGGTATTAGCTGGGCCAATCACAAGCATCCCTGGAAGATTTTCCTGGCACTCTAGAAGCAAACCACTCTTTTTCTGCTTCTCCGAGTTGGTGCAGTAAGATGGATTTTACTCCTAGGATGTTGTGCAGTGCCCTTTGCCACCAGTTTGGGACAAAAATGTTGCCTAAGAATGAAGATGCAGTTCCCCGGTTATATTGTTTGTACACCTGGAGTAAGCCATTCCTGAGGCTCTTTGTGACTTTCATTTCAGTTGTATGAGCTAATATATTTACCCGTCTCCTGTCACATTGGTTCGACCTCACTCTGATCCTCACCAGCAAAAGCACACTGTCTAACACCGCTGAAAAAGGGAAAGAACATATCTTTGAGAAATGTAGCCTTTGGACAGCACCATTAATGCACAAATGACCTAGGATATCTTAGACAAATCATTCAACTATAACAGGATTTGTTTCTATATTTACAAAATGATTCCCCATATCTCCCTGAGTTGTTTAAGAAATTCTGACTCTACATTTTATTAGGTTTACATTATTTGGGTTTACACCTTATTTCCTTTAAAGAACTGTAATTTCTTAGGGATGTGATCTACAGGGCTGCTCCAATGCTTATCATCTAGTAGACAATGTGTGTGAAATGAATTACTACACTGAAAGTCAGCCTACGTATAGTGTTAGAATTTTTTCATAGGCACTGTTCTATGACGAGATGCCAATGGCCCAAGCAGGATCATGTTACCACGTTCCCTTTCTTCTCCTAGCATTTCATGGCCAGAGACCATGTTGACAGCTGCTCCCTATTGCCTTGTAGAACATGGCTGCATCAGTAATGTTTCCTGTGGCCAAAATTTGATTGCCTGTACAGAAAACGTCACACAATAACTCAATGTCCTTTCATCCAGAAAAATCAAAACTCAGTTAATTAACTAAAACATCAACCTCTCAGCCCTCCCACCTGATGCGCCACTTGGATAAGCCCAAACCTTCCAGACTTTCTTGGTGTGACCCAGGTGAGTAGCCTGGGGTGATGAAAAAATACCGAGTGCCTCACACTCTCCCAGCTCTTCCAGCCTGAAAGAACATTGCTAAACTCAGCTGTAGATGCAGGATGCCGTTTAGAATGATTTCCCCTAAACCTTCATTGAATCAGAGCCATACTCGTCATTCATTGATGTGTTCTTAATTATAAGCACATGTCAAGCCAGTCAGCAAGCTGACGAAGCCACTGCTCACAGTGGCAGGGGGCAAAGGAGAAAGAGAGTAACACCCCCTATATGTAGTAGCAGCCCCAGTTCAGAAATTAAACAGTGAAGATTCCTCTTATGCACTTACTTGCGTTTAGCCCTTGAAAACATACAAGACAACAGAGGGCCCTAGAGCTGGGGAAGCGAGCGGAACAAGCAGAGACCAGGGGTTGCTGAAATGGAAGAGGAAGAGCCAAGATGCAGATGCCTGAATTTTGTACTGGGTTTTGTTCCAGACCTGGCCACCTTAATCATTGCTGCTACATATCTTTAAGCTGACTAAATCAGTAACAAAGGGGCTAAAACCAGATTGTTAGTAGATTCCTATAGGTGGTTCTCTAACTCTACTCCTCAAAAGTCAAGATTTCAGGACACTTATGGAGGAAACAGTGTGCAGTGTGATGTGGCTGAAGGCAGGGAGCAGCTGGTTTGTAGCAGGAGTCAGGGTACAGCGAACTTGAGACCTCCTTTCCTCATTTCAGCAGAAGAATGTGTAACCATTTTACACACTGAGATTTTTTGTCCATTTCATTTGGGATTTAAGAAGGGGGATGACGAAGATAAATGAAAGTCACCATCTTAGGTTAGGTCAGAGACCAGCGGGCAACATGCTTTCTGATCAGGACACTGCACAGGCAAAGGGAAGGTGTCAAAAACACCTATTAAGGGAGATTTCCTCATCTAAGAACATAGGAAGATGTGTGTGCTCTTGAGAGAAAGTTCTATAAAGTGATGTGAAAAGGTGGTGATGACTGAAACATGGGAGGGAGAGGGGCAGTGGGCTGAGTCACGTGCTGCACTCCTTCTCGTGGGAGGATGGAGACCTTGTTTGTCCACTCCTCCTGGCTGAGTGTAGGCCAAGAAAGAATTTCTAGAAAAGTTTTGTGTGATTCCTTCTGGAACTCAAGTATTATCAATCCATGTCTTTTTGGTTCCTTTGACCATGATAACCCAAAATGTGTGTGGAAAGTTGCTGAGGCAGTCCATGGACAGATTTCCATCTGGTCTTATTTCTGGGAAGTTTCTGGCTCATCACCCTTTTCTAAAACAAACTAAAATCACAGAATTTTTTTGGGTGTTATTTTTGCTTTGTTGCCCTCCTCTTTTTACTGCTGCTGCTACTGTTGCTGCTGCTTCTTCACCTATCTTGTCCACTGATTTAAAAATGTATCCCTAGCATACAGCATATGAGTAAGTGATGATCCCTCTCTCTAAGAAGCTTGGAGTTTAGATTTTTAAAAAATCCCCACCAACAATACAATTAAGAATCCAGTAGCCAGGCTGCATCTTGCTCCCGTGGATTACATGAGCTTGGAACAATTACTTCTAGGTCCCAGTCTCCTCATATACACAACGGGGAAACTAAGCACATCTAACTGAGGCGGTTGGGATAAGGACTGGATGAAGGAAGTAATACACGAGTGTTGGATAGAATAATGGCTCCTCCAGAGTATGTCCACATACGGATATGTTACCCTACACAGCAAAAGGAAATTTGCAGATGTGATTCAGTTAGGGGTTTTGAAGTGGGAAGGGACCCTGGCTTATCTGCATGTGCCAAAGGCGGTCACAAAAGTCATTCTCAGAGGGAGGCAGTGATGTGGGAGTCAGAGAAAGATAGTGAAAGCAGAGGTCAGAGACAGAGAGAGAGAGAGATGGGAAGCCGTTACACCCTATCCTTAAAGATTGACAAAGGGACCACAAGTCATGGAGTGCACAGAGCTTTTTAAGATAGAAAAGAGAATGTTGTCTCCTAGACCATCTAGAAAGAATTCAGTCCTCTGACACCTAGATTTTAACTCAGTGAGACAAATGTTAGTCTTCTGATCTTCAGAGCATGAGATCATCAATCTGTGTTGTTTTAAGCCCCTAATTTTGTGGTAATTTGTTAGAGTGGCAAAAGAAAACTGATAAAAGATGAAAAGCATTTAGAAAAGAGCTTGGAACATAGGAAGCACTCAGTGAGTATGAGTCATGGCAAGTAGTAAAGGGGAAGGATGTAGGAGAAGGGGAAATGTCACACATCTGACGCTCCTCGTGAAGAATGCAGATGAATCCGATGAATCAGGTGGCAGGTTGAATGGCCACCACCACGGAAAAGCACATGGGCTTTCCACAAACAGCTGAGTCTGAGTTCTGACTCAACAGCGTACTTAACCATATGGAGCTCCAGGATCCTTTTCTCTAAATGAAAGTAATGATGCGAGGTTTCCTAGGCTGCTGTGTGAATGCACACTGCGATAATCACACCGTCTTTGAGCTCTTCCTCTCCACCCTCAGCTACCCAAGAGAAGAGTCTATTTCGAATGCCTCATATCTGGCATTGTTAGGACTTCATAGAGGTTTGTTCAATATGTAAAGTATGATTAGAAAGGGGAAGGGAAGGATTCTCTGCCTGCAAGAAAGTAGGGCTCTGGAATGTCCCAGAGAGAAGGCTTTGGAGCTAGTTGGAAAAAAGAGAAATGCACAAGTTTCTGCCTCAATTGGCTCTCCACTGTGAGGCAGTGTTAATGAAAATAGTTCTCACTCACTGAGCATCTACTATGTCCCCTTTGTTAATGCATTTTTTCTGACCCTCAACTATCCTTACAATTTACTATGCTCACTTTACATGAAGAGATACTCAGAGAAGGGAAAATAAATGCAAAGCCACATGATTTGTAAGTAGTCAGAATGCCATGTCATCTTTGTCATATCCCAAAGGATCTTGGCCAACTCCCTTTGACATGAATTTCTGTGCAAGGAACAAGAAAGAATGGCAAGTCTGATTTGTGACAAGTCTAGTGTGAGACAGCCTCTGTCTCCAAGGGATGATGTCATTCTTACGGAGACACAGGATCTGGTGGGTGGGCTCTCAGGCTGTGTGAGTATTTTACAAAGCTCCTTACTCCCTCCACACTTATTTTCAACCTCTTCCGCAGGCTCCAGGACATGCTGTGACTCGCTGAGGAAGAACTTGCAATGCCTCCAGGAACCGGTTACTGCTTTGTCTGACCACGGAATGAAGAAGGGCACCCTTCACCTCAAAACTGGCCTGCCTGCTCCCTTATCTTTCCTGAGGTCTTAGAGTGAAACACACACACATGAGGAGGCAAGTCACTTCCAAACCTGGAGGGCTACATTCTATATGACTCCAACTGCATGACATTCTAGAAAAGGCAAAATTATGGAGACAACAAAAACATTGGTGGCTGCCAGCGGGTGGAGGGTGTGAGGGGAGAGATGAATAGGTGGAGCACAGAGAACTTTCCAGGGCCCTCACGAATCTATGTCATTATGCATTTGTCCAAACTCACTGAAAGTACAGTATCAAGAATGAAGCCTAAATTCAAGTATGGACTTCGGATGATGATGACGTGTTAATGTAGTTTCATCAGTTGTAACAAATGTACCACTCTGGAGGGGGATGTTGATAATACGGGAGGTTATGTACATGTGACAGCAGAACACATATGGGAAATCTCGATACCTCAATGTTGTTGCAAACCTAAAACTCATTTAAAAAAATTTATGTCTTTATTTTATTTTGAGAGAGAGATACAGAGAGTGAGTCAAGGAGAGGCAGAGAGAGAGGGAGACACAGAATCTGAAGGAGCTGTCAGCACAGAGCCTGATGCGGGGCTCGAAGCCACAGACTGTGAGATCATGACCTGAGCCGAAGTCATACACTTAACCGACTGAGCCACCCAGGCGCCCCCTAAAACTACTTTTAAAACAAGTCTTTATAGCGGTTCCTGGGTGGTTCAGTCAGTCAAGCATATGACTCTTGACTTCGGCTCAGGTCACGATCTCACAGTTCATGAGTTTAAGAGCCTTGTGGTAAGCTCTGCACTGACAGTGTGGAGCCTGCTTGGGAGGCTCTGTCTCACTCTCTTTCCTCCCCTCCCTACTCTCTCTCTCTCTCTCTCTCTCTCTCTCTCTGTCTCTCTCTCTCTCTCAAAATAAATAAATCAACTTTTAAAAAGTCTTAAAAATCATAAAAATATGTATCTCTGAAGCACACACTATGTGTTAGGCAATAATCAGAGCAATAAGGTAAGAAGGTAGCTGAGGTCCTTGTTTGCATCTGAAGAAAGACAGACAAGTGCAACAGATGAGAAACTGGATGATATTATGATATGAGTATTGATGGAAGCCCAAGGAATGCTGTGGCCAGCCAAGCACCTAACTGGGATCAGAGTAGATCAGGAATATTCCTCATGGCAATTTTATCACTGGCCAATTGTATCCAGCTGTGCAAGCTGTGAACTACACCGTAGGAGATATCCATTCCTGAAATTGTAATGGGAATGACCTTCCCTGGAGGAGATCTTGTAAGTATATTAATCAATGACGTGGCATGATCCATTCTGCCCTTAAAATTATCTCTGGCTGTGGTAGGGGAACACATTGGAGGAGGCCAGGCAGGATGAAGGGAGGATAGTCCGAGAACACCACAATATTATAGCTCAGTGGCCGTGGGGTAGGGGCATGGGGTTGGACAGAAGTGGGTAAAGGTGTGGGCCATTTAGAAGGTAGAATCACTACAGTTTATAAATCGAATTTGAATAGCTAAAGGGTATAGGGGAGTCAGAAATGCAATTTCTTGAGAAAGATAACCTTAGAGAGGGAGGGACATTTACAAGTTCATTCTGCTGAGTTTTAAGTGTACTGGGAATGTCCACATTAATGAACATCGTGGACATGAGGAGAGGGTGTTAAGTAGAGACAGTCTTTGAGATCAATAAATGAAAGAATTCTTCCAGTTTAATAGTCAAGAATTGGCAATATTTCAGAGGCACAAAAAGAATGTCAGGAAGATTCTGAGGAGTGTCTAGAGAGGCAAGATAGAAAGTGGCAGAAAATACAACCACAATGCCTTCCTGCAGACAGATAGGAAGGCATCGAAAAAGAGAGGTTCAACTAGGAAATAGTGGTCAACAATAATCAATTGTTAGAATCTAGAACTGGATGACAATCAAACATTTATTTATTTAAATTATGTATTTTCTAATTTTTATTTTTTTCATTTTTTTGAGAGAGAGAGCAAATGGGGGAGAGGAACAGATGGAGAGTGCACGTGCGTGAGAGAGAATCTCAACCTGGCTTCACATTCTGCAGGGAGCCTGGTGTGGGGCTCCATCTCACAGCCCTGGGGTCATGGCCTAAGCCAGAACCAAGAGTCAGACATTCAACTGACTACGCTACCCAGGTGCCCCTAAACTCTATTTAATTAAATGTAAGACACCCGTTACCCAGGACAGAATCATTTTATTTATTCCCATTCACCCCCTTCACCGCATGCATACACTTACTGGAGATAATCCCTTAGGGACAGAAATTGCATGTTACCAAGCTCTGTGTGTCCTATGCAGGGAACAAAGTCCCACTTTGTGGCCAATATTCACAAGCATTTGTTATTGGATTCACGGACATCAAAGTAGAAGAGCAGAACTCTGGAGAATGTTTTTTCCAGAAATCTTGATCTTCAATGCAGAGGCAGCCCGAAGGTGTGGCTATCTCAATTAATTTTAAGACAAAATTAATTTCGTAAAAGTACAGGGATGAACTGAAAATAGCAAGCTTTAACTGAAGAAGTTTATTTCCATCCAGCCTACCTTTGATGAGTTGGGGAAAAAATTGAACAAGATAAAGCGTTTTTAACCCTCAGCCAGAATACGCCAAAATCCATCTCTGAGGCAGGTCTTAATCACAGTCAAATTTCTCCTCTAAGTACATTAAGGTTATTTAAGCCTCTGGGCTCCATTCAACTAAGCAAGAGCAAACTCTTTCTGTCTCTTCAGAGTTTTTTCTCAGTTATCATCATCACTGAATTACTGAGGCAACAAATCGTACTTAACTATGTTACTGACAAGCACTTACTAGTTTAATATAAAGGTGGGAAATTACCATTTTCAGAAGCACAAACACACAACCTTTACTAACGAAAATTGAAAGCTCTTCCACTTTGCAGATTTCCCAGAAATTCTGTGTGCTGGTAATATTAGAGCTTTCTTCCTTCTTCTCCTTTTTCCATTGGACCTTTTATTCTTCCACAAAATTTATGTGACAGCAGAGGACTATGTAAGAGTCAATTGGCAAGTCAGCAGACTTCACCTAGCAGCCACTGCAGTCAAATGCTCCTTTACTTTTTCTTACAAGGAAAAGAGGATTGCACATTAGGCCCACTTCATGTCTAGGCATTTGACCTCTGTGTTCTCATCTTTAAATATTCATGCCTTTCAACGTTATTTGGAAGATGTGTGGTTAAGCAGAGGCAGCCTTCCCATGAAGCTAATGGAACTTAAACATCAGAGTCCTTCACACGCAGGAGGCCTTTCTAAACCTCTGGAAGGACCCTATCAGCATGTGAACATGGTCTTACATTGAACGTAATGTGCTTTAACTTCAGGTTTGGTTACAGCTAGGATCTCTTTGTCCTCTGACTCCTTTACATGACACTTTCTGTTGAGACAGCTGGAGACATGTGGGACTCTAGGTAAGAGGTGAAATACAGCTCATTCGTTGGAACAAGTTTTGTAATCTGAAATTGCTGTGTGCAGGTGAAGTTATGTTAGCCATCCTGGTGGAAGGCTAACTTCTAGGAATACTGCTTCCATACTGTCTGCAAACCCCATGACACCAATGTAGAGACCCTAGTGTTCCATTGCTAGACACACACATCCCAGAGTGCCTGACACTGGAAAGACCTTCTCTTCTGCAGTATCATAAACAATTAACTTCACAATATAGAACTTCTAGGTATTTCATTAAGATGCTAATTTAGCAGTTTTTAATGTTTCTAGTATTTCTCATGTGAGCATTTGTCATTCAAACATCTGGGCCTTGCTGTGATTCCATGTCTCATTCTAAGTAAACATCTACTTCTGTATCTATTTATCTATTGCAGGGTATTCTTTTCCTTAGGGAAGGGTGCTCAAATCATAAAACTCCAGACCTCAGAAATGAGGATCTTTCTGTGAACACAACCAAGAAAAATGTCTCAGGTGGAGCTCGTGTTGCAGAGTATGGGCATGGTGACTGCTGATGACGGGGACATTGTAAGGGTGACGGTGATCACTCAACAGGATGGACCCCTTACTTCACACAAGGAAGTGCAACATTCTAAGAGACAAGGACTCCATGAGGGTGACAATGATCACTCAACAGGATGGACCCCCTGCTTCACACAAGGAAGTGCAACGTTCCAAGATAACATTTTCAGAAGCAACACAATTCGCTTATCTTAGCTCCCTTCTTGTGTACTCATGCTACCCATCCACTCCTTAACCACTGATGAGATCTGTTCCTTTTCCTTAAAGGTCTGTGGCAGACGCTCCTGGTTTTCTGATCAACACTCATTCAGCACCACTTGCCAGGCTCGATCATACAGATGGCTAATATGTTATCCAACATGAAGAACTCTTTCCCTAATTTCCTTTGGAGCTCCGGGTAGTCCCATGAAGCATATCTGTCCAACGAGTTATAAAGATAGGGTCACCGGGAAAAGTGGTTTTTTTTTTCCCCATTAAGAGTGATATGTGCCCCTGGTGTCATGCCTTCCTCTGATTCCTGCTTTGTTATGCTTAAGGCATTATATGAGATTTTGATAATCACAAGGCTGCTGATATCACTGGCTTGTGGCAACAAAACAAATCAGAAATTGCTTCTCTCTAATCTTCTCATTCTGTAAAAAAATGTAAATGTTCATTCTGCTTAAATTATTTGTTGATTTTTTTGTTTTGCTGTGTGTGAATTTTTGTTTTTGTTTTTCTTTTTGGTTACTTGCTGATAAAAATTACTCCTAAGAAAGCATATCCTTTCATTCTGGTTCACATCTCCTTTCTAGATATCCTGCAAAACCCTTCCCACATTTTAAAATTCAGCTAAATACAACTGCTTTCATCATCCATTACCCTCTGCCTTAAGCTGACATTAATCTCTACCTAATCACTTTTGCCATAACCCTCTACATATTTCACTTCTGAATGTCTGCATATAAGAACATACAATTATTTTTAGGTTTGTCTCTTGAATATCAAAGAATGCTATTATTTTTGGTATCTTTTAAACCAGGGGTTAGCAAACATTTTGCGTAAAGGGCCAGGGAGTAATATTTTAAGGTCCAGATCATATACTATCTGTTGAGCTACTCAGTTTGCCCCTGCAAAATATTTGAAAGCAGTCATAGACACTATGTAAATGTATGAGCACAGCTATGACCTATAAAAGTTTATTTGTAAAAACAGATGGCAGGTTGAATTTGGCCCACAGACCAAATCTGCCAACCTGTGTAACAGAATCTATAATATCCTCTTGAATATTTTGAAAACAAAATCATTGAATAAATGAAAAAACATTATGAACAGACTATAAACAACAATTTCTTTAACCTGTTTTCATGAACTTTACACCACATATTAATCGTGGAATAAGTATGCATCAAGCAATGAGAGGTAGTGATATACAATATAGTATTTTCCAAAATGTGGAATACAAACCATCTGCTGTCCACAAGATGATTATAAGTGGTAGGAAACTTGCCATTAAATACCAAAAGTCACATAGATATAGTGAAGGTTTCAGTTCAGTGCTAATCTCTCTTACATAATCAATGATCTCCTATTTAAAAAGAAATAAAGCCCCAACAGATAAATGGCAGTGAAACAAGTCTTTAAGCACAACATATTAACTTTAATATTGTTTAGTAACTACATTTAAAGTTATCTTATAGAAATCAATCCATATATATATAATTTTCCTTAAGAAGTTAATTTAACTTAATGGAAAAGAAATACCATAAGTAAATGCAAGAAAAGTAGAAAGTACAAAAGTAGAAAAAATAAAAATTATCTGTAAAAATCAGTCAAGCAGCTCATAAAATAAAAGGAGGTAAAATATGGCACCATATACCTAAAATGTGGTGGGGAGAGAAGTAAAGAATGGGTTCAAACTTAAGTGACCATCAGTTTAATATAGATTACTATATGCATAAGATGTTATATACAAACCTAGTGGTAACCACAAGTCAAAAATTGGTAACAGATATGCAAAAAATAAGAAAATGGAATACAAGTATACCACTAAAGAAACCCAGCAAAACTATAAGAGAAGAGAACAAGAAAGTAACAGAGAAGAACTATAAAAACAACCACAAAACAAGTAACAAAATGGCAATAAATATGTACCTATCAAGAATTGTAAATGGACTAAATGTTCCAATCAAAACACATAGGGTGACAGAGTAGATAAAACAACAACAACAAACCCATGATACACCTGTGCGCTGCCTACAAGAGACTCATTTCAAACCTAAAGATACATACAGAGTGAAAAGTGAGAGGATGGAGGAACATTTGTCATGCGAATGGATGTCAAAAGAAAGCTGAAGTAGCAATACTTACATAAGACAGCATAGTCATTAGAAAAGACTGTAACAAGAGATAAAGAAGGACATTATATAATAATAAAGGAAACAAACCAACAAGAAGATATAACAACTGTAAATATTTATGCACCCAAAATGGAAGCACCCAAATACATAAAACAGTTAATAACAAACATAAAGAAACTTATCAATAATAATAATACAATAATAGGAGGGGACCTTAACACTCCACTGACATCAATAAACAGATCATCCAAACACAAACAACAAGGAAGCAGTGGCTTTGAATGAAACACAGAACAGAAGGATCTACCAGATATATTCAGAACATCCCATCCTCAAACAGCAGAAAACACATCATTTTCAAGTGCACATGGAATGTTCTCCAGAATAGATCACATATTAGGTCACAAAAGAAGTCTCAACAAATTTAAAATGATCCAAGTCACATCATGCATCCTTTCTAACCATAACGCTATGAAGTGAGAAATAAATCACATGAAAAAATCTGAAAAGAGCACAAATACACAGAGGTTAAATAACATGCTACTAAACAATGAAATGGTCAACCAAGAAATCAAAGAAACATAAAAAAATTTCATGGAGAAAAATGAAAATGAAAACACAAGAGTCTAACATGTATTGGCTGCAGCAAAGTTCTAAGGGGAAAATTTATAGCAGTAAAAACCTACCTCAAGAAGTAAGAACAATCTCAAACAACCAACCTAACCTTACATCTAACGGAGCTAGATAAAAAAACAAATGAAACCCAAAACCAGAAGAAAGAAGGAAATAATAAAGATAAAAGCAAAAATAAATGATACAAAATTAAAACAAACAAACAAAAACCCAGTAGAACAGATCAATGAAACCAAGAGCTGCTTCTTCGAAAAGATCAACAAAACTGATAAACCTAAACCAGACTCATAAAGAAAAAAAATAAAAATGAGGAGTTAAATAAGCAAAGTCAGAAATAAAAGAGGAGAAATAAAAACTGACAACACAGAAATATAAAGGATTGTAAGAGAATATTATGAAAAATTACTTGCCAAAATGGGACAACCTAGAAGAAATGCCTAGAAACATTTTATGTATCTACCAAAACTAAAGCAGGAAGAAATAGAAAATTTGGACAGAGATGATTAGAAATGAAATTGAAACAGTAATCAAAAAACTCCTCCCAAACAGAAGTTCAGGACCAGAAAGTTTCACGGGTGAATTCTACCAAACATTTAAAGAAGAGCTAATACTTACTCTTCTCAAACTTATCTCCAAAAAATAGAAGAGGAGGAAAGGCTCAAAATTCATTCTATGAGGCCATGATTACTCTGACACCAAACCCAGATAAAGATACCACACACACACACACACACACACACACACACACACAAAGAGAATTACAGTCAAATATCTCTGATGAATATAAATCCAAAAACCCTCAACAAAATATTAGCAAACTGGGGTACCTGAGTGACTCACTAGGGTAAGCGTCTGACTTTTGGTTTTGGCTCAGGTCGTGATCATGCAGTTTTGTGAGTTCAGGCCCCACACCGGGCTCTGTGCTGGCAGGACAGAGCCTATGTGAGATGCTCTCTCTCTCTCTCTGCCCCTCCCACACTGGCACTGACTCTGTCTCTGTCTCCCTCAAAATAAATACATAAACCAAAAAAATTTTTTTAATCATTAGCAAACAATCCAACAATACATTAAAAAAACCATTCATTACAACCAAGTGAGATTTATTCCCAGAATGCAAGAGTGGTTCAATATTTGCAAAGCAATCAACATGATATAGTACATCAATAAATAAAAGGGTAAAAACCACATAATCATTTCAATAGATGCACAAAAAGCTTTGGGAAAGTACAACATCCATTAATGACAAAAACCCACAACAAAGTAGTTGTAGAGGGAACATACCTTAACATAATAAAAGCCTTTTATGAAAAACCCACAGCTAACATTATACTAATAATAAAAATGATGACATACTTAGGAATAAACTTAACCAGAGGCAAAAGACCCTTATTTTGTAAACTATAAAACACTGATGAAAGAAATTGAATATGACACAAAGAAATGGAAAAACATTCAATGCTCATGGGTTGGAAGAGTAAATAATGTTAAAATGTCAATATTACCCAAAACAATATACAGATTTAATGTAACCTCTATCAAAATACCAACAGTATTTTTCATGTAACTAGAACAAACAATCCTAAAATTTGAATGGAACCAAAAAGACCATGAATAGCCGAAGGAATCTTGAAAAAGAAAAACAAAGCTGGAGGCATCATAATTCCAGACATCAAGGTAAATTACAAAGCGCTAGTAATCAAAACCGTATGGTGCTGGCACAAACAATAGATGCATAGATTAATCCGGCAGAACAGACAGCCCAGGGGGAAAACAACCACAATGATATGCTTAATTAATATTCAATAAAGGAGGAAGAATATGCCACAGGAAAAAGACAGTTTCTTCAACTAATGGTTTTGGGAAAACTGGAGAGCTACATACAAAAGAATGAAACTGAACCACTTTCTTACCCCCTTACACAAAATAAACTCAAAATGGATTGAGGAGCTAAACGTGAGCCCTGAAACCGTAAAAATCCTAGGAGAGAGCCAAAGTAGTAATTCTTCTCACAGTGCTCACAGCAACACATGCCACATAGCAATCCTTATGTCTTCTGAGGCAAGGTAAACAAAATCAAAAATAAAGTATTGGAACTCTATCAACATAAAAAGCTCCTGCACAGAAACAATCAACAAAACGAGAAAACAACCCACTGAATGGTAGAATATATTTGCCAATGACATATCTGATAAAAGGTTAGTATCCAAAATAGATAAAAAACTTATACAATTCAACTGCCAAAAAACAAATAATTTGATTAAAAATGGGCAGAAGGTATGAACAGACAATTCTCCAAAGAAGATATACACATGGCCAACAGACACATGTAAAGAAGCCCAACACCACTCATCGTCAGGGGAATACAAGTCAAAACTACAATGAGATATCCTCACATCTGCAAGAATGGTTAAAATAAAAAATGTGTTGGCAGGGATGTGGACAAAAAAGGACCTTCAGGCACTGTTAGTGGGAATGCAGCCACTGTTGAAAACCATAGGGAGGGTCCTCAAAAGAATTAAAAATAGAACTACCCTGTGATCTAAGACTACTGAGTTTTTATGCAAAGAATACGAAAACACTGATTTTAAGCGATATATGCACCCCCATGTTTATTGTGTTATTTACAATAACCAAATTATGGAACCAACCCGTGTACATCAACAGATGTTTGGATAAAGATGGATACATACATACATATGTCCATGCAACAGCATGGATAGATATGGAGAATATAATGCTAAGTAAAATCAGTCAGTCAGAGAAAGACAGATACCATATGACTTCACTCATAGGTGGAATCTAAGAAACAAAACAAATGAACCAACAAGCTATAAATACAGAGACCCAACTGGTTGTTTCCAGAAGGGAGGTGGGTGAGGGATGGGTGAAATAGGTGAAGAGCTCACTTAACTTTGGTGAACACGGACTAATACACAGAGCTGTCGAATCACCATATTGTACACCTGAAACTAATGTAACACGGTATGTTAATTACACTGCAACTAAAACATAAAAAGACAAAAAAGTATATTTGATTCCAGAGACTTAATGTCAAGCCATGAAAGGGCATGGAGAAATCTTAAATGCTCTCTACTAAGTAAAAGAAACTAATTAAAAAGGTTACATCTTGTATATTTCTAAGTATATGACATTATGGAAAAGGCAGATCTATGGTTACAATATAAAGATTATGGGGGGTGCATGGGTGGTTCAGTCAGTCAGCTAAGTGTCTATCCAACTCTCGGTGTCGGCTCAGGTCAGGATCTCACGGTTCATGGGACTGGGCCCCGCATCAGGCTCCATGCTGTCAGTGTAGGATTCTCTTTTTCCCTCTCTCTCTGCACCTCGCGGCTCATACTTGCTCTTGCTCTCTCTCACTCTGTCTCTCTAAAAATAAATAAATAAACTTTTTAAAAAATATTTAAAAAAAAGGGTTGTGCCATGGGTTTAGGGTCAGGCGATGGACAGGCAGGGCACAGAGGATTTGTAGAGCACCGAGAATCCTCTGTTTATTATTATAGTGGATGCATGTCACTATATGTTTGTCCAAACCCATGGAAAGCACACCAAGAGTCAACCCTAATGTAAATAACAGGCTCTTGTGAGTGTGATGTATTAATGAAGCTATATATTTATATCTATCTATCTATCTATCTATCTATCTATCTATCTATCTATATATCTAGGGGAGCAGGGGGCATTTGGGAACTCTCTGTACCTTCTTCTCAATTTTGTTCTGAATCTAAAACTGTTCGGAAAAGAAAGTCTTGTTAAATATACTAGGAACACCCTACATGACAGGTGACAGAAATAACAGGGTGAGTAAGGTAGTGAACATCCATGCCTGCAGACACTTTAGGTGTGAAAAGAGACAGACAATTAAACACAACAAATGAAACTGGGTGATGTGGTGATAGAATGTTAATGGGAGGGCTGGGAACATGTAGCCAATCAAGCCAATTCAAACAAGAATTATTATTTTATTTATTTTATTTTATTATTTTACTTCATTTTATTATATTGTATTTTCTTTTTAAAGGAGTTTTTAACACTTATTTATTTTGAGAGAGAGAAATAGCACAGGGTAGGGGCAGAGAGAGAGAGAGGAGAGAGAATTCCAAGCAGCCTTCACACTGTCAGTGCAGAGCCTGACATAGGGCTCAAACTCAGGAACCACAAGATCATGACCTGAAGTGCAATCAAGAGTCAGATGCTTAGCCAACTAAGCCACCCAGGTGCCCCAATACATTTCTTTTAAAAATCACAATGAAGTGGCATGCAGAGAAATTTAAAAAATCTGGAGGTAATATGTAAATGATTGAGGTTAGGGAAATATTGTGGTTTAAGGGTGGTTTGGTTACTTTGTAATCAAAATAACTCACTTGAAATCATGAACTTGCCATGGACAAGTTTGATGACTTCAGAAAAATCTTATGATTTACCTAAAGCTAAACGTCCTCATCTCTAGAAAACATTATTGACCAGGGTGAAGGAGGGAGGGTCAACTTACATAATACATGGAAAATATCTCATAAACTACTATATAAATTTCAGTTATTAATGGCAAACTTAGCTTATTCTGAAACTAAGAAGCTTTCAGCAGGTGTTTATAAATGATTTATATTCCTTTGCAGCCAGTGGCTGAGACAGGAGCCATCAAATGTTACATTAAAATG
Organism: Suricata suricatta; assembly: GCF_006229205.1. Lineage (NCBI taxonomy): Eukaryota > Metazoa > Chordata > Mammalia > Carnivora > Herpestidae > Suricata > Suricata suricatta. The sequence goes on along the minus strand of NC_043714.1, from coordinate 72,790,432 downwards.
AAGATATCAATATTCTGTTTCAGAATCAATGTACAGACATACCTGACTACCTATTCGTTGAAAGAAAAAATAGGCATTAGCAACTCATTTTGGTTGTAAAATTGGTTATTTAACATATAACCACAGTCTAATCTGTAATATGTTTATCAAAATTTAGTGCCTTGTCAAGAATTGCCTCCTTTTAGGAAATTTATTGCTCAGTTTTACTCTAGCCTTATAATATTAGCAATAAATCCAAGAGTTAATATTATGGCTTTTTTCACTTGATTAAACTGAAATCATGGATACAAATTAAATGTTAGTGATTACATTTCATTGAGGATCTATAATGCATAATTTATGTAGGATGCGTTTCAAATGGTCCAAGTGTTCAGAATATTCAAAAATAATTAATGCACACATACCTGAGAATATTAGTTCCTGTTTACACTGTAGCTTCTGTATGAACTAGCACCTAAAGTAAACAGAAAGCTTTAGAGACTACATGGCTTTCATAAGAACATAAGTTCATTGTGTCAGTAGTGACCAGGACAGGATAGGTGCCTGGCTTTCAGTAGGAATTCAGTAATTGGTAAAAGTTTTGCATTAGTTTCCCATTGCTGGTGTTAGATTTCAACAAATTTAGTGGCTTCAAGCAACACACACTTATAATATTATAATTCTAGAGGCCAGGTGTCCAAAATGGATCTCACCTGCTTGAAATCAAGGTGTTGACATTCATTCCGGAGGCCTGAGGGGCATATTCATTCCTAGCCATTCCCACCTTCTCGAGGCCACCTACATTCCTTGTTTTAGGGCCCCCAATATTCAAACCAACAACACACATTTTTAAGTCTCCGACCTGTCCTTCTATCAGCAGGTCCCCTTTCATTTGACCCCACTGCGTCCCTCTTATGATTCAAACATTTGTAATTACACTGGGTCCACTCTAAGAATGAGGAGTAATATTCCCAACTCAAGATCTTTCATGTAATCATATCTTTGAGGTCTCTTTTGCCATGTAAGATAAAATATTTCACTGGTTCCAGCAATTAAGACAGGTAGTGGTCATTATTCTAACTACCACCAGACTATAAGATCAAATCTTTAAGAACCAAAGGTTTTGTTATTTTGATCCACTACTACTCTTTCTAGACTAGGTCAGCTACATAGTTGTTAAGTGCTGGTAACATCAAAAAATATTAGAATTTAACAATAATATATAGGCTTTCTAGAACATGGCACTAAGTACTTTCATACATTATTTCAGCCAATTCAAAAAATTGAGAAGATGTCAGATGGAAATACCAACATCTAGAAATGATAGAATGCATGGATATACTTTCATTTTATTCATGAACAAAACTCCTTCCAAGATAAAACATGCAGAGATCTACTTTAATTTGTTTGATAAGTTAGAAATTAGCATGAAATTTTAATTTAAATGTATATTCATGGGCTAATAATTTTTACTTTTAAAACAACAGAGTTTTCACAGAATATTGTTTATACTGTTAATTGACTTTATCATACATTTATTCTTTTGAACTGATAGAAGGAAACATACTCAGTCTGCAAAAATAATAAATACATTTGTTCTACAAATTACAAGGTTTTTTCTACCACTTCTTATTTATTCAGTGCAGTATCTTGTGAGTTAAGTATGATAGATATCATTATTTCCTTTTACAGAAGAGTTTCCCAAGTCTGTAGGTGTGAAGTGTAACATAGGTGGGAGAGATCAGAGATGGCCCATACACAGACCTCTAAGCTCTAACCTTGTCAATTTCCACTTCTATTGTTGTATTATAAAGTGCCACTGTAATTACTTAATGGTGTTATTTGCTAGTCCAAAACAATTTGATGCCAATGATACAATGAAAGGTAAAGAATTGAATTGGAGGGATGAAGGAAGGTCAATATTAGAGATCCAGACAAAGGTAGGAGCATGTTGAGTCAGCATCTGTGTTGAAATAATTACCCCATTATATTTCTGTGATAAGACTGTATGGACACAAAAACCCTAACAGTGAAACAGTAATCTTAGTTCCTCTAGTGTAACTGATCTGACTCTAAAAACCACATTTGAATGTTGATTTAATAAAATTCTTGTTAGAAATTATCAGAAAGATGTTGGTTTGAGTTAGGTCCTGAGGCTTAGTTTCTTTTATTAAATCTTCCAGCATAAAGCAGAAATAAAAAACCATCGCCCTCTGCCTCTATCTCATGGAAATGTCCTGATCAACCACATGTTAATTTAATGACTTCTATTGTCTCATGACAATTTTCCACAGGCCAACTGACAGGAGAATAAAATTTGTACCTAGCTCACTGATTAATTATTTTGAAATGCCTTTTGGAGCCGACAAGAGACAACTGTGGTCTCACCACCCTACTCTGGGGTGACCTCAGTAACTGTGCTGGAGAGGCCCCTCCCACTGGGCAATGTGCTAAGAAGCAAGCTTGTTCATTTACTATGTAGGAAGAAGAATTAGAAATGGCATAAATTCATAAATACACAGACTCCCAGGCAGTGGCAGGTGGCTTGACTGTGTAATCAAAAGCCTTAAAGAGGCTGTGGATGGCCAGAGGCAAGCATATTTGGGGAAGTATGTGTATGGACTTATGAGACAAGAGTAAGCACAATGGTCAAGATCTTTAGTTTCATTAATGTTCGCCATAGAGCAACTACCAAAGAAGAGACACTGAATGCTCAGGATAATGAATCTTGAGGATGTCACCTGGCCTTAGTTCTCAGGCACCCAGTTGTGGGCACAACGAGAGCCTCCATGACTCTACTGGTGGAAACTGCATGTAATAACAGCCTGGACTTTCTCTCCCCAAGATGGAGCTACATTCTCCCACCACTTATGCTCATCTGCTATTACTAAAGTATACCACTGAGAACTTGACATGGCACTGTCCACGGGGAAGCACAGCCTGAGTACAGTAGACTCCTTCCATGCCGGGTGGGGCAGAGATTTATCGTTACTACCAATGATACCTACACTGGGTATGTGTTTGTCCTTCCTCCTGTGGTGGGCAGAATTCTAAGCTGGCTCTCAAGATTTCCCACCCCTGGTCTGCATACCCTAGACTGTGAATACCATCAATTTTACTCCTGGGGTTAGATTAAGTTCTACAGGGATATGGCAGCCTCTGAGACCTGAGAGTGCCCCAGAGCTGATGGCCAGCAGGGCAATGGGCACCTCAGTCTGCAATTGAAAGGAACTGAATTTTGTCAACAGCAATAAGTTTGGGAACATTTTCTCAGGGTCTCCAAACAAAAGTAACAAATTGAGTGAAATGGGATTTTGCATTACATTCCTTCGGAACAAGTGACATCTCTCATGACAAAAGAGTTTTGACAATGGGCATACGGCCACAAGATCCACTGGAGGTACCACTGACCAAGCTGGCTGGAAGTGACTGACAGATAATGACCTGGTCCAGAATGAACAGATCAATTAAAGTCTCAGCTAAGTTACTGGCTCAGACACAACATCTTATGTGCATGTTTGGCATGCTGTCCTCCAGGATATAATAAATGCATAGGACCAATAGGTACTATATGGTTCTGTGTCCTCAGAGGGTAGAGATCATGGGTCTGGGAACTGGAGCATGAGAGATGGATTGAACCTTGCTCTAGTGTTTGATTCACTTGAGAGATTTGTACTTCCCATGCCCTCAATTTTAGACTCTATCCTGGTTATCAATATGGGTGGATTTTCATCAGAGGGTAAAGTAAGGATACCACTGATTAAGTCCACAACTATCACCTAATCTTTTTTTTTTTTTTTTGGCTTTTCATACCATTAGAGGCAATTGGATATCATTACCATGCAGCAGGAAGAAGTACAATTGAAACTCAGATGCCTAACTTTGAAACATTTTAGTACTATCATGTCTACAAATGAGTAATTGGAACAAACAGCATGAAAGTGCAAGTTCACTAATATCCCATAAGGCAATTCTTCCAGCAATGGAGGCAGAGCTAGGTGGGAGCTGGTGGATGGATGCTTCCTTCTACTGTCCTGAGGGGCATTCAGTTGTGAGGTGCACTGTGCATGGTTCCTCAGTGGGCTCCAGTGGGATTGAGCTTTAAACAGATATGAAGAATGAAGTAAAAATTCCATCTAATCCACATAGTTCAGACATTCTCTGCTCAGAAAGAGGAATAAAATGTCATTGCACACTTGATTCCTAACATGCCCTGGCCAGGATATTCTAATTAGGCAGGGATAACTATCAGTATGAAGACACAAAACTAAAACCAGATGTAGAACACCATCTCAACACTATCCCTGCGGTGTCTTGGGCTACATCGCTTCATCAGAATATTTTTTTCTACACTCTCCATGTACTTATTTTGTTTTTGCCAATTTAGCTCACTAATCCTTTGGATAGGAGGTTATTTCTTAATTTTTTTAATGTTTTATTTATTTTTAATACAGAGAGAGACAGAGCATGAGAGGGGGAGGGGCAGAGAGAGAAGGAGACACAGAACCAGAAGCAGGCTCCAGGCTCCGAGCTAGCTGTTAGCACAGAGCCTGACGCGGGGCTCTAACCCATGAACGTGAGATCTGACCTGAGCCAAAGTCGGAGGCTTAACTGACTGAGCCACCCAGGCGCCCCTTGGATAGGAGGTCTTTTGTTTTTGTTTTTGTTTATGGTTCTTACTGATCCTATCATATAGTATGTAAAATTGTGCCAATTTCTCTAAGTATGTTGCATGAATATGAAGGTAGAGACTGGGCTAATGTGCCTACAAGACAAGAAATGCCTAAGATTGTCAGGAAATAGCCAGAAGCTAGGAGAAAAGGGTGTAACAAATTCCTTCCAAAGCCCTCGGAAGGAACCAATCCTACCAACACCTTTATCTTGGACATCTAGCTTCTAGAATTGTGAAAGAATAAACTTTTTTTGTTGTTTAAGCCACCCAGCTGTGGTACTTTGTTACAGTGACCAGCACAGCGACCATCTTTAACTTGCCACAGTTCACCCTCTGGTCACAGAATAGATGTGCTGTTATCACAGACAACACACACTCATTACCTCTCAAGACACTCAAAAGTCTCATCAAGCTGGAGCCCAGAATCTTATCCTCTAAATTAGATCCTCCTCCTCCTCCAGAGGCTCCTTGAGTAAGAGTCCTCTTGAGCTCAACACCTGTAGATGGGGCGCCTGGGTGGCTCAGTTGGTTAAGCATCCCACTTGGGCTCAAGTCATGATCTCACGGTTCGTGAGTTCAAGCTCCATATCGGGCTCTGTGCTGACAGTTCAGAGCCTGGAGCCTGCTTAGATTGTCTTTCTCTCTCTCTGTCCCTCCCCGGCTCACACGTCACTCTCTCCTTCTCAAAATTAAATAAACATTAAAAAAATTAAAACCTGTGGATGAAAAAGACCTATGCTCTGCACTCCCACAATGCACACACAGTATTCTGTGGTGGGCCAGGCACAGGAAGACCATAAGAGATTGTTCTCTTCAGAGAAGGGGAAACAAGAGTCACACAGTCGTCAGCGATCCACAGCAATTCTGCATTCAGCCGGGCACGTATTCCAGCTCCTTGATTAGGACAGGATTCTCCGCCACTGTTGCCCGCAACTTTTGGACTCGGGGCTGCTCCTTCTGAGTCCTGTGTCATTTTTTGTAAGAATTAGCCTTTGTTTGCTGCAAAATAGTTTTCTTAACCAGCTTCATGCCCATAATTACGGATCTAAAGACCTATCTATACTATTGTTACTACATTTTGTACTGTTTCTCTCCCTTTCAGGAAAGCTACTGTGAGAAAATACTCAAGATTCTGAGGGGCTATATCAAGTGAACGAGTAGGTCTACAAGTCACATCGTTAGGATCCTTAGAGACCCTTTGATTTAATTAAATTGGTCTTTGAAGTAACTCCTTAAATCTTTCTGAGGTCTGATCAAATGGTTTTACAGAACATCCTTGATTTTAATTTTGCCATGGATCACATGTCAAATTATTGGCAATATTCTGAATGTGATCCTGTCCCTTGGGCCACATCTTATTTTGAGACTATTTGCTGACTGAAGAGAGTATGGATGAGCAGAAGTTTTATGTTTCAAGTCAAGTAAATCCTGAGTCACTTATATTCCCTGAAAGTTATATTCAAAAGTCAAAGAGGCTCTTTAACTTCTCTATCTGTGCCTCAACTTTTCATATGCATCTATAAAGGATCAGCACTTTTAAGGAAATCTCGTTAGCCAAGTCCGTCAGTTCCTGTGATAAGGTCACAGGTGATAATTTTGCTGGACTTCCCACCACGACAGCATACCTCATCCTTTCTCTTCCTTTCAAAGATACTTCAAGCCCTCACCCTCAGCGTCCTCAAGCCCACTCAAGATTCAGTGTACTGACCACACCCAAAGCCAATACCACTCATTTGAAGTAGCATCCTGATTCCAGGGACTGACCAATGTTCCAGTGGTATTTTCTATACCTTTAAAAAACAAAAACAAGGGGTGCCCGAGTGTCTCAGTCAGGTAAGCGTCTGACTCTTGGTTTCAGCTCAGGTCATGATCTCACTGTTCAAGAGATTGAGCCCCAAGTCAGCCTTTCTGCTGATAGCACGGAGCCTGCTTGGGATTCTCTCTCTCTCTCTCTCTCTCTCTCTCTCTCTCTCTCTCTCTGCTCTTCCCCCTTGCTCTCTTTCTCCCTCTCTTTCTCAAAATAAATAAATAAACTTAGAACACAAAACCAGTGCTTTAGTTGGTTAAACATCTGACTCTTGATTTCGGCTCAGGCCATGATCTCATGGTTCGTGAGTTTGAGCCCTGCATTGAAGAGTGCAGAGCCTGCTTGGGATCCTTTGCCTCCATCTCTCTCTGCCCCACCCCCCACTCTCTCTCTCTCGCTCTCTCTCTCTAAATAAATAAACATTTAAAAACAAAACCAAAAAAGCCCCTCAAATTTAGTGGCTTAAAATACATTTTAAGTTTCCTCCTGGTATTGTAGTTGAGACATTCACACAAAGATTGGCTAGGTTAATTATCTCTGATTCACAAAGACCTGTTAGGATCATGGGCTCACATAGGGTATCTGAAGTCCAAGATGACTTCTTGTCTCACATCTCTAGTGCTCCGGTGCTCCTTGTCTTCTCTCTCTTTTTCCTCCAGCTCTTTACTTCTCCAGGACCTCCTCTCATGGTGGCCTCAGGACATACAGACTTAGTCCAGCATTGTCTTCCCCCACAGCAAATCATTCAAGAGTGACTATTCCAAACGGCAACTCTCAGGAGACAGGCAGTTAAAGCTCCCAGTCTCTAGAATACCTGGACGCTGAGGCTGGCAGATGCTCTCCCTGTCTTTCATTATTCAAAACATACACACAAGCCCCTTAGATTCAGGAGAAGAAAATGTACCCCATCTCTTAGTAGGAAGAGTATCAAAAATGTTAACCTATCACGCTTAACTTTCAGCTTGAGGACATTGCACAAGTCATTTAATGTCTCTGAATATCAGTTTTCTCTTTTAGTAAATGTAGGTGAAATGCATAATAATTATTCCATGCCACTAGGGCTACAACAAGGACTAAATGAGATATCAAGTGTGAAGTGCCTATGACAGTGCCTGGCATAGAGTGAACAATCAATAAATAGCATCTGTGAAGATAATGATTATAACAGCAAAAGAATAGTTCAATTTGCTTGTATTATCATATGAGCAGTTGACTTCTCACTATCCATTGTTAACAATTTGGACATAGTTCTTTTCAAATACACATTTTCGGCAGACAAGAAAATCCCATGTCAAAGAGACTGAAGGTCTATGGAGCTGTGGGTGGGCTACGAATTTGATTTTCTTTAGGGATGTAAGTGTGTACTTTGTATTCATTTTCTGGTTCCTTTTCATTAATATTAACATGGTTTGTAACATCTCAGCTGGGGTTTATTAAGGTATTGTTCTCAGAGATGTGCTGAATAAATATGTCCTAACCTAAGAAGAAAGAAAGGCATATCAAAAGCTGTGAATTTCAAAAGATATCAACAAGTATGCCAAAAACTTAAGAAATGCATACACACATGCATACACACACACACGCGCGCATATACACACACACACACACACACTCTCACAGATTTAGGAAAATAACACAATAGGAAATCTTCTACAATAGTCAATTAAAACGTGTACAGAATGGCACCCTTCTGGAAGGAGGGTGTACCCATGTGTTAAACTATATTATGCCTGACCTCAGTTTCTGTCTTCCACCCTCACCTTGAGAACATGCTCTCCTCCTCTGGACATGACAAGGTATTCTCTTAGTTCCCAGAAGTGATGGCTAAATGGGGGTGGGGTGTGGAGGAAGACAGAAAGAGCCAGAGAAAGCGAGGAGGTAGAAGGAGAAGAGACAAATTCTTACTTCCCGCAAGTGATGGTTAAGGGGTATTATCCTGAATAAGAGAAAAAGCATGGAAACTCAGAGAGCTTGTGTACATTTCCTACAGTCACACAGCAAACATTAAGAGTCTTTGTCTAACTTCCCAGCCTTGGAAACCTTGGCTATCATATCATATCGTATATGCCACTCAGTCAGGATGTGACTCTTGAGTCAGGCATGAAGCCTTTCTCTTCTCTTTGTAACCACGATTACAAATATGGTCCAGATATGCTAAAATGATTTTCATAACTGAATGCATTGTAAGAGAAGGTGGGATAAAAATCAAAGTCTTAGATAAGCCATTTTCTTGCTATTTGTCCTTAAGGATATCATGTAAACAGTGTAAATATATCAATCACCACAATCCTAAGGGTTTACCAGCTCATGCCTCTGAGTTTACAGAGGCCTTGTGGACTTCAAGACATCTAATTCAGCCTCTTTGTGAATTTGGTCAAAGACCTGTCACTTTTCTCGATCTTTAGGGTTATCTTTATCCTAACACTACTTCCCCTCCTAGTAATGGAAAGCTAGCAGCAAATGAAACCATGTTCAGAGCCAGGGAAAGAGACTCTGCCTTTGCTACAATATTAACAAGAAGAGTTCTACTATTTACTTTTAATTGACCACATAGCTCATGCACCAACCCCTAGTGACAATAATGCTGGCCACATTTTAATGAGCACCTGCTATATGTCAGGCACTGTTCTAAGCAGATAACTAATAAGCTTTAACTTATTCTTCTCCATAAACATATAAAGAGATGACTATAATTATTCCCACTTCATGAATAAGGAAAATGAAGCATAGGTTATTAAAAATGCTAGGTCACTATCATGCATTTAGTCTTGAAGGAGCTCAGCTCTGACCCATGCAGCAGACTCACCGGACAACCTTTACTTAACCTTAGATGTGTGCTAACCTTTCAGATATCACCATTAAGGAAAGCGCCATTTCCCTTGAAACAGTCAAGGAACCCTTTCCAGAAACACCTCGTCCACATGGAAGAGGAGCACGGAGCTGAATGAAAATACTGTCTTGACAGGAGAAGAAAAGAAAACCACGAAGTATCAAAGAACTTAATTTAGCATATTTACCAAACATGCTCTGTGCCGTGGCTTTGGAGCCTCTGAAGTGCTGACGTGTCAACAGGGAATGACTCAGGTCCGCATGAGAGGCTCTGGCAATGACGGGCAGAGGTCGCATTGGTAGAAGGAGATCCTACTTTCTGGAGATCCTACTTTCTCAAAGCAGAACAATGGGAAACAGCCTTCCCAGAGATCTGGAATCTATCCCAGAGGCCTGAAAGGCTACTGTCATTCATGAATTTGGAGACATGGTTTACACACCACATGCGTAAGACTTCTGGGTGGCTGATTTCCATCCTCTGACTCGTTTGTTCTAAGTCATAAAGATCTGACTGTATTTCTTAAAAATTAAAACTATTTTACATTCGTTTTACAGTTTATAATTTAGCTCTAATGGCCAATATAGCCAATTCTAGTTGTAAAATAACATTTTTTAAAAAATAATAGTTTATTGTCAAATTGGTTTCCATGAAACGATGCTCAGCGTCACTCATCATCAGGGAAATTCAAATCAAAACCACACTGAGATACCACCTCACACTGGTCAGAGTCGCTAAAATGAAAATAAGTTTAATTTAAAAATATATGGACTACTGACACATGATAAAACACAGATGAATACTGAAATGACTATGCCAAGTAAAAGAAACCATACCAAAAAAAAGTATATGTACTGTGTGATTCCATTTATACAAAACCTAAAAAATGCAAACTATAATGTCTAATAACAGATCAGCTGTTGTTGGTAGATGGACAAGTGGGTAGGCATGGAGAGACCAAAGGTAAGAAATCCCAAAGGGAAATGATGAAACTTTTGGGCTGATGGATATTTCATAGGTCTGTCATATTGTTTTAAGTATGTCAGTTTGTTACAGGCCAAGCAATCCTTCATAAAGCTGTTAAAAATAAAGTTGTAATTTTAACATTATGCTTATTGGGGAACCTGGGTGGCTCAGTCGGTTAAGCATTCAACTTCAGCTCAGGTCATGATCTCATGGCACATGGGTTCCAGCCCCGTGTTGGGCTCTGTGCTGACAGCTAGGAGCTTGGAGGCTGCTTTGGATTCTGTCTGTCTGTCTGTATCTTGCTCTCTGCCCCTCCACCACTCTAGCTCTGTCTTTCTCTCTCAAAAATAAATAAAAATTATAATAAATAAATTATGCTTATTAAGCATCCATATAGCATTGTGGGATGGGATAGCTATGGGAATCTAAAATTGAAGGGAGAGGGTAAATATAAAGATACTATTTTGGCAGTGGTCTCTTGTTGAAGAATATTAAAGCCAGAGACTGGATGAAATGCCTGTTGAGTGGTGACATAGAAAGATGCGTAAGGTCTGAACGCTAGGGTGCTCTGAAATCTGAAAGACAAGAAGGAGCCTTCAGAGGAGAGAGCTGTCCATCCGTGAGCGAATACAAGATAGCGTATTGTGTAGAAGTTAAAGCAAAGAGACTCTGTTTCGAGAAAGGAATCATCAGTTCTGCGAGATAATGCCAAAGGTCCAGTAAAATGAGAACTGGAAACTGACCACAGACAGAACAACACAAGGTTTATTCCCAGCTTAAGAAACATGATTTCCCTGGAGGGATGGCTGCAAGCACCTGGTCTGAGTGAGTTAAAAGAGAACAGAACATAGGAAGGGGAACCTGACTGAACGGGAAACTTCTGAGTTCTGCTATAAAGGAGAGCCAAAGAAAAGATACAAGATGGAACAAAACAAGTTTTTTTTTTTAATATGTATTGTTTTCATTTGCCTGAGGTGACATATTTCAGCCTGTTCCTATGCTGGTTTATACGGGTTAAGGTGAAGGTTCATTCATGAACTTGGTAGAGAATTTATTTCTAGTTCCTGCAGACAAAGTACAAATGCAGCACAGTCATCAACCGAGAGTTCGGAAGGGAAGGATATTTGTAAGTTAGTGACTCAGGAGGGAAGGGGTCTAGGTAGACGTGGGCTTGCAGGAAGGTGCTGGGTGTGTGAACCCTGTAAACTGAGGCTCGGTGAGCGGCCATTCCACAGCATCATAGCTCTTTCCATGGAAACACAACTGGATCAACCTGGAGTTTAGTTTCCAGGGAGAGGGGAACAAGTAGGTGACACTGCCTGTGGGGAGGAGGCTGTAGGGAGGGCCTAGAGCAGGGATGGAGGGAACTCAGGACAGGTGCAGGGCAGCGGGTACAATCAGTGGTTCTGTGTCCCTGGGTATTTAGCCAGTCCTGGAGGAGGATGTGGGGCGGCTGTGTGTGGGCTGTGCTGTGCCTCTTCTGGTTCATGTTTCACTCAATGCTCCCACCGTTGCTCCAAATACTTCAGTGGCCTCTATTTTTCTTTTCTTTTTTGCTTTTTCTGTTTCTGTTGTAGTTAGCTTGGATACATAACTAATGCATGGGCTCTGTTAGCTCTAAGAGCACCAGTTCAATAAAAGAAAGCTGCCTGTCCCAGAGCAGAACTCAGCTGACCTCACAGACTCTCTCTATCACACAAAAAAGTGATAAGTTCTATGCTCCAGTCTTGGCCTCACATGCGCGTGCATGTGTGAGTGCGCGTATGAGGTTTTTCTTAATGGGAAAGCCTTCATGTTAGGCAACGCTCCTTTTTAATCACAGCAATTCAATAAAACAGACTACAGTAACAGCAGTTTGTTCCAGTTTTTCAAGACTCAGTGCAGACTCCATTTTCAGTAACTCACATTTCCCCAGGTATGCTGGACACTTATGGGGGCCTCATCATTTCCTCTCTTCTATGAAATTAATTTTCTAATACATTTGTGGTATACAGGAGGCTGTAGGAGAGTGGCCATTACTCCCTGTCAAAACAAAAGACAGATTTTAAAGATGCATCATTGCAAGAAGCTGTAACCAGGCATGTGCTACCATGAACAGTTAATTTCAATAACTACTTACCTTGAGAGAAATCATTATAGTTTAATTCTAAGCAAATAAATTTAACATCTACATTTTTGTAGTTACTGTGCTAGACACTGGAGATTCTAAGATGAGTAAAACAACAGGTTAGCTTTTCAAAATAGTAATAATGATTTTTAAAAAAAAAAACCTGCATTCTAGGTAATTAACAATAAATACCACTAACTATCTTAATTTTAAACTTTTTTAAATAATGTTTATTATTATTGAGACAGAGAGAAACAGAACATGAGTAGAGGAGGGTCAGAGAGAGCAGGAGACAGAGAATCCGAAGCCAGCTCCAGGCTCTGAGCTGTCAGCACAGAGCCCGACACAGGGATCGAACCCAGAAACCGTGAGATCATGACCTGAGCCGAATTCAGATGTTTAACTGGTTGAGCCACTCAGGTGCCCCTATATTACTTTTATAATAGTGATGATAGTGAGGTTTTGGATTATTATTATCATTATTATTCTTTCTTTTAGTATGCACTGACAGATAAGAGTAGAGGACCCAAGGTCTGGATTTAGGAGACCCTCTATGTCGATGAAGATATACCCATAGAAAAGAAAGGATGATATGAGTTCTCTCTCTCCCAGACCCATGTGAGACTGTGTTCCTGTACCCCTTCTGGTGGAAGCGAATGGGGCAAAAAGTTTGTTGATCTTAAGTAAGTTCCTCTTCTAGACATGACCTTGTCTTATTTTCAAGTCCATCAGCGTCTCTGCTTTAGATGACCCATACGGGCACTCCTCCTTCTCAAAAGCTTGTACCACATGTGACCGTGTTCTTTCAACACCATAGCCCAGTGGGAGGAATTGTACCAAGTTAGGCCGAAATGGCAGCCAATGTGGTAGATGTCAGAAAGAATTCTGACATAATCTCAGAGAATTGGTGGGAGGAGTAATCTTGGAGGTGCAATACCTTTGTGGGGGTGGGCCAGTAATGACCACATCCCCTTACAAAGGCTGGCAAGAAGTCCTCTAATAACATTTTTTCCCCTTAGATGACAAATACATGAGTACTTTGCTGCCATATGTATTTGCTAAGCTAAAACCATAAAATTACACTGGTAGCTCTCAATAGTGGGCAAAGAGATTTTCATTTCCTAAATTTCTTTGCTTTCTCTAGTGTTCTTAGCGGATAGTTCAAACAAGAATAATGGCAATAGAACATTTGATTCTCACTGGGATTTGTCATTAAACTAGAATGCCCTCATCATTGTCACGCCTGAGCAGAAACCTGGAGTGCCAATTTAGTAGCCAGTTAGCTTCCCAGGAGCTTCAGCTAGAGCGTTCAGATTTTAGGTAGGCATGACAACTATGGGAAAAAAAAAACCTTTAAAATAAGCACAGCTGAAAGTGTGAAGATGCTTAACACATGATGTTATGATCACTTTGGCCTTTATTCTTAAAAACTCAGGAAGACGGTTAGCAGGAAACAAATTGCTCAGACCTGGGAAGTATATGTTGAGAGATTAATCCATGTGGATATCTCAATAGTTTCATGTCAGGGAAGGGGCCACGTTAAAGGACAATTTGATGGATCCAGGTGCCATTGGGCCACTGCTGGGTCCTGAGAAATATTAAACCACATCAGTTCCTTTCAGTAGTTTAAGAGCCCTTGGATGATAACAGTTCCATCGGGGGAAAAAAAGAGGAATAAAAAGGAAAGGTTCGGGAATAAAACATCCACCATTTATTAAAGATTGCATAAGTGTTAGGGTTAAGGATTAAGGATAAGATTAGTCTTATCTAATTTTTATAGCAATCTTGCCTGGTAAGAATTATTTTCTCAGGTATTTTATGTCAGATGAAGAATCTGTAGTTAAAATGGTTTAATATCCTTTTTTAAGTTTTTTTTAACATTTATTTATTTTTGAGAGACAGAGAGAGACAGGGCATGAATGGGAGAGGGGCAGAGAGAAAGGGAGACACGGAATCCGAAGCAGGCTCCAGGCTCTGAGCTGGCAGCACAGAGCCTGATGTGGGGCTTGAATTCTTGGACTACTAGATCATGACCTGAGCCAAAGTCACAGGCTTAACCGAGTGAACCACCCAAGTGCCCCTAATAGCTTATTTTAAATACATGATATTAAAATATTAAAAATTTTTTTTAAGTTAGTTTATTTTGAGAGAGAGAGAGAGAGAAAGAAAAGCACCAGCAGGGGAAAAACAGAGAGAGAGGGAGGGCGAGGATCCCAAGCAGGCTCTATGCTATCAGTACAGAGCCCAATGCAGGCCTCAATCCCAGGAATTGTGACATAATGACCTGAGCCAAAATCAAGAGTCAGACACTTAACCATCTGAGCCACCCAGGCACCCCCTGTTATTAAAATAGTTCAAATCCATAACCATTTAGGGTTTTTCAATGACACAGACTGTATTAAGATAGCAGTTTTGAAGTATAGATTTTGGATCTGAGGGAATGGGGATTGGTGTTGGGAGACCAGTTATTTGGTTACTGAAACAATGTAGGGAATAACCAATGACATATTCAACTAGAGGATGATGAGAAAAGGTAAGAAGAAATTACACATGAGAAGAATTTCTCAGGAAAAGACAGAACTTGGATACTGGTTGGATAACTGGAATCGAGTAGCATGGGTGAGTGGTTAAATCACTGATGTTACTGGATGACAGAGAGGAGAAGCATATTTGAGAAAAAGTTGGTGAATTCCTTGTTTTAGGTATATAAGTTTTAAGAGGCTATTGAAGAACTAAATACCACACTGTCCCCTACAGTCATCCCAACAGATGGCAGAATTCAACATCTAGAGCCACAAAGTCACAAAGGTGTACCTTCAGAGCATATCTCTCTCCTGTGAGCCAGACCCTATGGGCTACTCAACTCTCTTGCTCAAAAGTATTCAGTGCCTTTTGAATCAAGTGCAACTTGGTTCAAAATTAAACTTTTGAATCAAGCTAAAATCACTAAGGTGGCCAAATTTTTCAGTAGTATCATGTCTGTGCCTAAACCTCCAGCCTATTAGTAGCACAACCCCTCACCATGATGATGCCACATGTCCCTAACAGAGCGGCCAGTTTTGGTTGCTTGGATGGTAGGTCTTTCTTTAAACAAATCAACTGGAACATGGTGAGCTGTCCCAGCTTTCTTCCCTGCATTCCTCTTTTATTTAATTCTCTTCTGGGGATTATTCAAGTCTTAGGCTCAATAAAATTTGTGTGGAACATTGCATCAGTTGCCAAAACTTGGTTGCTACTTCTATCCATAATATTCTCAAGAGACCACTATAGTTCTAGCATTTAATCTTGTGTGTTAATCTGTAAACTCCATAAGAGCAGAGACAACATAGATTTTGTTTCCCTCTGAATTCAGTTTTTAGCAAAATAGCTAAAACTTCGTATGTACGGAATAAGTAGTTGGGGAATGATAAAAGTAAGAAGAAGCCCACAGACCAATTTTATTTGTGATCTTAGATGCAAAAAATTAATAATGGAATATTAACAAGGTATCTCTAATAGTTTAGTAAAAAACTATTCAACACAACAAAGGAAAATATATAAATATATATAATATATATTAATATATTAAAAGTTGAAAAGCCTTATAAATGATGTGAGTAATAAGAGGATGAGAAGTGCATCTAAGAGTGATGGTCACGCACAGAGAATAACAATGAGCAGGATTAAATAATGAAGTGGCAAAGCCTTTGATTACTCTGAAAAATGAATAAAATGTATACCATCACTGTTTATTCATCATGTCTTAGAGGATCTAGCTAATACCAAGAGGTAAGAATTTGCAACATGAACATTGTACAAGAAGACAAGCCTACCTTTGTTTGCAGTTGGTATGACTGTACATGTGGTAATTCCAGGGACCTTCAGGGAAACAATGTAAATCAAAGGATAATTTGATGAGATAAATATAAGGAAACAAAAAAGCATAAAAATAATCTAAATTATAATTATAGATATATTAAACTCATGCCCTGTGCTAGTGTGTGAGGAGAGCCAGTGTGTGACTTGAAGGTAGGGTGCATTTAGGAGGAGGGGTAAAGGGGATAAGGTTAAATAAATCATCCATTCTGAGCATCATTTTAAGGATGCTGACTATGAGTCACACCTATTGCGAATTGCTTTATACCTATTAGCTTGTCCAATCCATGTAACACTTTACTGATAGGAATTCTTTACCTTTCCAAATAGAGACAGCATGCCCCAGAATGTTTAAGCAACTCTCCAGCGATCACAAAAGCCGCAAGTCTGAGAACAGGGATGCGGAGGTGGCTTCTTGAGTCGCACACACGGTTGGTAATGAAGGGAGTTCCTGGAGGCAGGGACAGGTTGGGAGGGGAAATGTACTGGCTTTAGACGCTGCCAGGTTCCCAGGGTCTGGTGTAGCGTTCCCAGCTTGGATAAGATCCATCCGGGTTCCAATTGCTTCCATTAGAAATATATCTCACCAACCGGCCTCCAGTGGGGCTCCATCCACGCCTGACAGACGCCCAGGGCAGTGGTGAGAATAGTTTGACACAGGCGCGTTCCGTGAGCTACCGTGCCCGCTGCGGTTACAGCCTGTCGAGTAGACTGGCCACATTAGGGGCCGCTTGCCTGCTGGTGAAGAAGGGCAGAGACAAAAAGAGCAGTAACACATTTTTGTTTTAGTTTTTTGTATTCTTTTCCTTGAAGCTCCTTCCGGACAGGGAGAGGTCTTACATTTCTCCATGTGTTTGTGGTTCAGCTGTTCCCTGCTGTTCCTTGCCGGGCTGCGCCTGCTAGGCTCAAGTCCAGGCTTGAACTAGGGTCAGGTTCGCACCACAGAACTTCATCAGTTGGGGAACAACATCATACAGCTCTGGTTCTTCTCATGGTAGAAAGTTTAACAAGAAGCCCAAGCCAAACCATTTTGCTGAACATTTCATCAGTAAAAGCAAATCACTTGGAGAAGTCAAAATCAAGAAGAGGAGGACACAGGGGTGCCTGGGTGGCTCTGTCAGTTGAACATTCTACTTTGGCTCAGATCATGATCTCATGGTTCGTGGGTTCAAGCTCCACACTGGGCTCTGTGCTGACAGTTTGGAATCTGGAGCCTGCTTTGGATTCTGTCTCCCTCTCTCTGTGCCCCTCCTCTGCTCATGCTCTCTCTCTCTTTCTCTCTCTCTCTCTCAAAAATAAATTTTAAAAAAAAGAAGAGGAGGAGGAGGACATGTATCCCACTTGGAGGTATTCTGAAGTCACATGTCAGAGGAAAGGGATTGAGGAACTAAGAACAGAAATCCATCTGCCACTGCTGATTCAGGTCAACATTGCAGAGATGGAAAAAGTCCTATGTACTTACTGTCCTTCCTGAAACATCCATACCAATTTTACTTACAGCATCTCTTCCCATATCTATACACCACCTGCATAATTATTTGTTATTTTTATTTTCAATGACTATTTTGCAAATTTACAGAAATCTATGTTAAATAAGATCTTTCATCATCTTAAATGAAAAAAATCATTTTACTCAGCATGAATGCAATATCATTATGAAAATTAATTCATTTCACTTAAATTAGAGCAAGACACTGTGGCTATCAGAGATGCTGAAACTCTCTGTTACAGATGTAATTAGCAAGTACGATAGAAGCATGACATAAATATTTCTCCTTGAAGTCACCAGAGAATTAAAAAAAAAAAAAACAGAACGCTGATGATGCTGTCATGATTTCTTTAATACCCTGTCAAGGCACCAACTTAAACTCTGCTCCTGCACTGGCGAAACCAACTTGCATGTCACATACTAGGAAGAAGTGCCCTCCTATACATCCCTTATTTCCCATCACACACCTGGGGAAAACAGCGCTCAAGTGCTCTGAGAGGCAAGACCAAGTTCACAAACAATATCAGAGACAAACCTTCAGTGTTATCCTTGTTTCAATGTCCCGGAACACAGCCAATTGTGGCAGACTGCCTCAAAGTACTTCAGGGATGAGTTAACACTACTTATTGAGGCAAGATTTAGAATGAAAAGGAGAAACATGACCAGAGTTGATATGGGGGAAGTCCATGAGACCAGGTTTTGTTTATGGCTCTGGCACTGATTCATTGTTTATCCTCGAGTAGTTCCATTAATCTGCCCATGTCTCTTCTTCCCATTTGTAAATGAGACGTAATGAATGGGCCTTATAGCAATGATAGGAGGAATTAATAATAAGATAATGCATGTACAGTGCTCTGAGCTCTTCAAGGAAATGATTCCGTGGACAAATGCAGCATGTTGCTGTAATTAGGAAGGCAATCAGTGGGGAAGAGAGGAAGAAGGAAGGAAAGGTGAGAAAGAAAGAAGAGGGTAGGAAAAGAGCAAGTAAAATAAAATGAAGTGGAGTCCAGCAGATTAAAGAAAAGGGAAAGAGGGGAAAAATAAAGGAAAATAGGTAAGAATGGAGGAAATATAGAAAAATGAAAACTAAATTCATACAGATCTGGTGGGGGAGGTCTTTGTTCTGGTTATGAGCTGGAGGAAATAAGTAGATAAGAAAATAGTGTACAAAAATATGACAGAAACCGCCCACTTTGGGGGCTCAGCTGAGAATGAGCGGATCTTGTTTCTACCAGCTCCATGGCCATGGGAAAGTCACTTTACTGTGTGGTCTCTACTCTCCTCTGCTGTTAAAGGACAATGCTGCAACGTTCTGAAGTACCTTTAAGTTCTCAGACTGTATATGTCTAGGATGATAGGAAAAGAGAATAGTGATAAAAAGAACATTAGGAAGAAAAGGAAGAAAGACTAGTGACAAAAGAAACATGAACAACTCACTTGACTTGACTTTCTTCAGATTGGCAATAAGAATTCTAACCACCTCTATGCAGGAAAAATAGCACTTTTTTGAACCTTTGAGAAAGCCAGTCTTTGTCAATTTACCATCAAAGTGAGACAAGCAAAAGTATCAGTTCTCTTTCTCTCTCTTCCTCTTTTCTGTCTTTCCTAGTTATGGAAAATAAAATAGAACTTTTTATATTTCTAAAATTGGACAATTTTTAGTGAAAGTATTTCAATAGCACAATAAACCAAAGCACCAAGAACCTATGGAAAGAAAACAGAAAGGAAAAAATGGAAACAAAGAAAGAAAAGGAGGAATAAAAAGGAAAGAAGGAAGAAAGAAGGAGGAAGGGGCAAAGTAAAAAGAGAAAGGAGAGGGAGGGAGGAAGAGGACAAAAGCAAGACGAAAAGCGTATGTCACTCATAAAGATAGTGTTCTCTTTTGAAAAACAGAACAGGCACGTTTCGACTCAGCTTGAAGAAAACTCTCCCCAAAGGAGTTAACTTAGGCAAAGGGAGTAAAAGAAACACACGGCACCATTTTCTATAGTTCCAGGTCTGACTAGAGTCTCTCTCTCACTCCTCTTCACCCACAAATTTTGCACACTATCTTAGAACCGTGTTGGGCTTTTACCTCTCTTCTGGAGGCGTTTCATGGTTGGAGGATGAGGCCCACTTCTCATCCTGTGTACTTACCAGTCCACCAGTTCAAGTGCAGATCTAGAGCTTTCTTTGTGGCTGAATTCCTGTTCCAATGTTCAGGCCCACTGGGCAGCCCAGCTCTGCCTAGTTACCTGCTGACAGGTAACACCCATTACCTGGTGCTGCTGTTCACTTCCTGCCAGGCCATCAAGGAACATCAATGCTTTACATTCCTTACCTTCCTTCCTCAACTATGTGTGTCCACCACTTGGACACCTTGGCTATTTGGCATCAAACTTTTCAACCTTGAGCACAACCCCAATCACGTGCTGTGATTACACATTGTCAACCTTCCATATTAGAGCAGTTGTGTTTTTCTTGCCAAACTTCCTGAATATCAGGATATAGGTTGCTTCATAACCCAGGAGGTTAATGTCAGTTGATCATGCAAGTACACAGCTTAGGTAACTCTTGGAGAGAGAACTATTCATGCAGCAGCGAGAGTGCCATTAGCTGATAACCTAACTGAGCTGAAGCTAGGGCATCAGAATGAAGAAGGGAGAGTCCATGAAGTTGAGGACACTCCTTCAGGATATCTCCCCCAACACACTCCAGGACTTAACGGAAACTATTTGTTAGGGCTGCTCCTTGAAGCCACGGAAAGTGATGACGGCCCATGCTGAGTGAAGTTGAAATTTCTGAATCTTGAGAGCAGATGGTTCAGGAAGGGATGAAAGAGAAAACTGGATGTTTCAAGTGAATGTTATGTGATGATAGAAGACATAGCAAATGCTCCCTAAGCACTGAGAAAGCCCAGAGGACTCTCCCAGAATGTGCTGGTAAGAGGGGCCCTGGAATTACTGAGAAGTGCAGTGGTGACTTCCTCTGCAAGCTAGAGATGATGGTTGGAGAGTAGGCACATGCCTGGGTCCATTGATAGAAATGAGGATGATGGGGCCAAGAAGCAATAGGCAGACAACTATGCTAAGAATCAGGAGGGCCAGAGTAGGGTCCCGGTGGGCTACATATGCTGAATGTTGTGGAGATGATATATAGCATCCTTAGGAATAAAACAGAGACAAATAGTTAAGTAGGCAATAAGGGTACTGCTTATTATATACACCAATATTTTTTTTAAAGAATAGAAAAGCAAGAGGATGAAAGAAGTTATCATTTTAAAAAATAAAGATTTACTGTCCAAGTCCCAGACCAGAAAACATACAAGAAGATGGTCAATGAACTCAAAATCTGTTCATTGAAAAACTAATAGTTTGGCTATACCCTGGCAAGCAAAAAGAAAATAACATCAATATCCAGAATGCAAAATGATACATCACTACAGGTCCAACACATATTAAATACAAGTAGAACACTGTGGATAATAATTTCATGCCAATAAATTTATATTTAAATAAACATATCAATTCCTGAAAAAAAATCTTAAAATTGAGGTGCCCAGGTGGCTCAGTTGGTTAAGTATCCTACACTTGATTTTAGCACAGGTCATGACCTCACAGTTTGTGACTTTTAGCCCCACATCGGGCTCTGTGCTGACAGTATAGAGTCTGTTTGGGATTCTCTCATTTTCCCTCTCTCTCTGCCTTTCCCCAACTCATTTATTCTCTCTCTCTCTCTCAAAATAAATAAACTTTTAAAAAGTCTTAAAATTGGCACAAGAACTAACAGAATATCTAAATAGACTTAAATATATTAACATCAGTTCATCTTAATTACTGTCCCCCAAAACAAAATCATTCTAGTCCCTGATGCTGTCAGTAATAAAAGTTTCCAAACATTTCAGAAATATATAAATCAAATCTTATTCCAACTCTTTGATAAAGTGAAACACACCGAAATTTACTTTATGACGCAACATAACTTAGATATCCAAATATGACAGGGACATTACAGGGTGGAAACTTATAGGCCAATCTCTTTTATGAAAAAGATGAAAGACTTTTTGTTAAATATTAGCAAGCCATATTCAGTGATACACGAAAACGAAAAGAGAATAAGTAATAAACCAGAATCAAGTTGCACTTATTCCAGTAATTGTCTGGTTACCATAGGGAATCATCATGGTATTTTCCATATTAATAAAATTAAAGAAGAAAACATTTGATCCTCTCAACACAAACACAAGGGATCTATATTAAAATTCAACTTCCATTCTTGGCCATACCATATGACCAGATATGACCAGATATCCTTATTAGTCAATAGACATTGATTCACAAGTTCTATTTAATAGAGCTAAGTATAGAGAAATAATGATAATAAGATGTTGAAGATATAATTGTAAATATTTGTTCTTTGAGTGTAGCATTCATTCCATTTTAGAGGTCCTGGTTGACTTGCTGTTTGTTCATAGCAACTAGAATCTATCCTAGTGGCTGTAGATCTCTGAGACTCAGTTTCCCCTGCCTCTTATCCTGATAGACTATATAAGTTCAAGATCAGGATCTTCCCTGTAAGCCTTTATCCTGTGGCAATTAAAAATAGTATTTATTCCCAAGTATTGGAACGTATTGCTTATTTCTGTAATCTGTAACTTAGATATTATATCTGTCTTCTTTCCCAAACAGAAGGGTTATTTTTTTAATGTCTTTAGGGGAGCGAAAACAAAGCAATGGCAGTACTTGGAGAGTAAACTATTGTCCTATTTAGGAATTTCAGCTCTCAGAGAATTGGTAATCTAGTTTCTGAATCACTTCATTTTAATTTGGGCTACTCCTTTGAGATTTTCCAGTGAAATCTTATTTTACAGATGAGGAAATTGAAGTTAGGTGATGTTATCAAGCAGGATTAATTAAGACTGAGTGTGGACAAGGACTTAGAAAATCTTGGTTTCTTCTAATGCTCTTTTCCCTATGCAACAGATGATCTTCTTTATTTCTCACTGAATTAACAGAAGAGGTAATCATAAAATAAATCATACCTCTAAAACCTCAAATGAAATAAGAGTAAATTAAAACATAGGAAAACATTCAAACTCTTCTATTTGCTTAATTTAATAATCCCCTAATTAATGGTATATAAAATACTTGCTTTGAGTTAAAAGGTGTAAGGATTAAAGGGTACTCTAAGGACTAAAAAAAAAATTCACATTGGAGATAGGTCATATGGGATGTATAGAATATGTACACCCTGAAACAGAAAACGGTGTTTTAGGATGAGAGGAAAATATACAGTGTAGCTTGATGGAGACTGTCCTTTACCACATGACTGCTCATCCAGAGTTAAGACGAACCACAGTGAAAACAAGGAAAGAAACCTTCATTAGAAACAGATTCCAGGGGAGCTCTCACACATTCACTCACCCTGGGGTGGGGAGGAGGGCAAATTGGTGACAGGCACTGAGGAGGGCACTTGTTGGGATGAGCAGAGGTGTTGTAAGTAATGAATCATGGGTCTCTACTCCTGAAGTCAAGAGCACACTACATACACAGTGTGTTAGCTAACTTGACAGTAAATTTTATTTAAAAAAAGAAGTATACCTCACATTTCCCAATGGGAAGAAGCTTACTTCACCTACCGCAACAAGAGGAAGGAAGGATTTCTCCTAGCAATTGTCCCAGTAAGGAACCACCCCACTAAGAAGCCATCACACGAAGTCCCTGAGAAGCCTAGAGGGTCCCGCCAGCTTCCTCCTTTTCCCTCTGTTCTCTGGACATCCAGGGGATTTGCCATAGTTAGCTTGCCCCGAGTTACAGTTCTCTGCTACTCCCAGGTAAACTCGTTTTGCTGGTAAAATTGCTGGTGGCTCTTTCGTGTTTTTAAGATGCACATTACTTCTTAAAGATCTGGTTCATGAAAATTCAATCTCCCCTTTCACCCGTGCAAAATCCCCTTCTTGGCAAAAGGCAGAGGAAGAGCATAAGCAAATCAATTGCGGAATGAGAGAGAATGAAAAGCTCAAAGAAGATCAAGATGGCTGGAGTCTGGAAGCAGCGTTTAATGTAGTCAGAGGTCAGAGGTTAGAGGTGTACACGGAGATCTATAAGAGAGGTTTCCGCAGTAGTCATGAGACTGCCGGCCATCCAACAGTGGTTTCTTCTGGATAGACAGTAGGACTGTGTTTCCTGACTCTGAGATGAGAGCTTACTGACACAGGAGGACAGAAGTGATGGGTAGGCATTCCTGGCCAGAGTATTTGGTTTCTGGTTTGAGAATCTTCAGAACTCTCTTGTCCTGGTTTTGTAACCAACAACATTCAAGACGGTGGCTGCTGTGTTAGTCACATTTCCTGACTAAATATATTAAGTAAAGATCCCCCAGCAGCCCGTGATGGATAAGTTACATTTGTGAAAAATAAAACCGGTGTTTTATCGTTTTGATTTGGGGGTGGCCATTGCCATGGTACAATCACCGAGTCTGATATAGTCTCATAAGTCATTCTGGAATGTGGGGCTCTGCACCGTCCATGGAGGTTAGTTATAGCCGAACCGTGGGTTGTAACCATGCTGCTCCCCTGTCACTGCAGCGGGCTGCATCTCTCAGCTGCTTTGGCAGGAGACTATTTCCGGGGCACGCGTATGCTCTCACCTTTCTGTGGGCAACTCAATCTAATGACTAAAGGCTTGAACATTTTGGGCTAACTCTAGGCGGTGTAATGGGTCAGTTTGGCTCAGTGCTGCCTGAGTAGTTGGCTGAGGCCCTTCTTGGGTTTAGATCACAGCTCCACTTCTCCTCCCGTCAAACTTGCTTCCCTCCTCCCCCTTCTTAAAGGGGTGGGGAGATACCAAAAACAACCAATGGAAAATCTCTGGAAAGGAGCAGTGGCGGGTGCCAGCCCTCTCCAAGGGACACAAGAGCAGCCTCTGAAGACAGAGGGAGTTCCAGTGGGCCGTCTGGGCTAGCCTGGACCACCTGGGTTCCTCAAGCTTTCCCCAGAGACCCCGGGAAGTCGTGAAAACCAACTGGCACCTCCAGGACCAATGGCCGGAAGCCAGGAGCAAGAGTTGGAGGAAAACGTTAGTTCCTACTCCTTAGTGCAAAGCATTAATTACATCTACCTCCAAGATCCTGGAGGAACGACCATGGTCTTCTAGCCACAGAACCTGGACCTTCAGAGAGCTACAGGAGAAAGAGAAGGCACGTGTCTCCTCTCCTCTCATTAGGCTGAGAGGTGTGAGCCAGGAAGGAATAACCCGGATGCCGGCCACACCCTCTGGGCCACCCCCAAGGTTTAACAGAACCAGAAAGGCCCATCCAGAGAGTGGGCTCAAAAGCCCCAAGAAGATTCACAAGAGCTGAGCATGCGCACGAAGCATGCAAATTGCCTTTAAGTAACCCTAAGGTCACAGCAAAAGCTCATTAGAAACTCATAAATAAACATTACAGACATAAAAACAATTGTAACAATGCATAATGGGTAGGCGCATGTGCAGAAGCCAAAATGTTTCATAACCACCAGCTGTCAATCAAAAAATACCAATCAAAGCCAAATTCAAGACTACACAAAGCAGGCTTAGATGGCCGCAGCTAGGGCTCCCTGGGGCCTTTGCCCCTCGCGCTCCAGCAGTCACCTGCTCTGTCCCTTAAAAGTGCACTACACTTCGCTACTCAGCTACCATCTCCCCATTCTGGTCTCCAAGTATTCCGTGTGTCTGGGACAAAAACATAGCGACCTGGTAATACTCCGGGTCCCCGCCCCACGCATCCCAGGCCCCGGCAGCTTCCCCGAAAGCCTGGCGGGCTATCCAGGGTGCCCTGGAGGAAGGGGTGGGGGGACCCTCTAGACTAGTGTCCACATGCCCACTGAGCACCTCACCGGGAAATGTCCCCCAGGACGAGCGCGGCCACTGGTCTCTGTGGAGGAACCGCGAGGCCACAGGGGAGAAGGCCCAGGAGACCTGGAGAGGGCGGCTCCCCACCGCGGGGTCGTGCAGGCTCCACAGGGATATGCTCCCTGGGTGACCCAACTGCAACTCGGACCCAGATGCCGCAGCAGGTCGCACGGGCTCACCTCCGAGCCTGGAGCGGTTTGGCTTCGGCAGCAGCGACATCAGCGTTGGGATGCCCGTGGACCTGAGCGGGCAGCGCTTCCCGGGTGCTGGCACTGGGCCTCGAGGGGTCGGGGGCGGTGGTCGCCCCAAGAAACAGTCGGCAGTTCTGTGCAGTCCCCCCAGGAGCCTGTAGGAGGCGCCCGCGCACGCGCTCCCACGGGCTCCCCTGCAGCGCATGCGCGCGGGGCCTGACCCGCTGCCAGGCGTCCGTGGAGTCCACGTGGAGACCTCGGACAATAGAGTCCCTGAGGGTCCTGAGGGTCGCTTGCCAGTCGACAGAGCAGCTCGGACGAGAGAGGGGCTGGCCAGGGAGGAATCCAGAAGGTTCTGAAAGAAGTCTTGCCGCTTGTGGAGCCGTGCACCGCGGGAACTTCTCACGCAGCCCTGAGCCCGGCTGTCCCCGGGGCTTGGGAAACAGATGGCAGCTGCGGAGACGCGCAGGCGGGAAGTGGGGGGCCGCTGGGGTCCTGGCTGGAGGCAGACCAGAGCCGGCCTGCGGGGAGCGGCCCGTAGCCCAGGGACCGGAGGGCGGGGAGGCAGCCGCAGGGGGGCACTGGGGTCCGCGGGCCGGACCTGGGGCGCCCTCCCCTCTGTGTGTCCGGCTCTGTTGGAAGGTCCCATGGTCTGTCTTAGCCTAACTTATTTTTAAATCTGATTGCTTAAAAACAAACGCCAAACAATAAAAGGCACCTAGATTGCTTCTAAAGGAATGCTAAATACATTTTCTCTTAAGCAAGCAAGAGAAAGAGAGAGAGGAAGAGAGAGAGAAAGAAAGAAAATAAAGAAAAAGAAAAGGCACTACCTAATCAATATGCCACGTGATTAACTCAGAAAACAAAGGTCCGGGAAATTGGAGCACTAGCCTTTGAAAGCAAGGCCAATGTGGCGGGTCGCGGATGGATCACGCATGATGGCGAGGACCAGGTTGTGGTTCAAAGTGCCACATGTTCTGTCACTGCGTGCAGTGGTGGCCCAACTGCTGAACTCTCACTGGTAGTGAATCGGGATAGTAGATCTGCGGGAGCAAATGACACAGTGTTTCAGCCATTCAAGAATGAAAATAGAAATAGTAGCCAGGAAAAAAAAAAAAAAAAAAAAAAAGAAGGGCTTGGATCAAAAATAAATAAATAAATAAATAAAATAAACCCTTCACTTTGAGACTCAATTAATGGTCTAAGGGGGAAAGAAAAGAAAGAAAAGAGAGGGGCTGAAAGCCATGTGTAGAAACCAAAGGGTCTCCTGTGTAGCCTGCAGGTAGGCTTCTACATTGGAAGTTTCGAGAAAGCCAAAGACAAGTATCAGAACAAGTATCAGATAGCCAGGTTCAGAAGACTATCCTGTCACTAAAGGACGTGGTTTTGCTGCCAACGGCAGGACTGTGATTGAGGAAGAACGGGACTCTAAATCTGGGATGAGGATATATGGATTCCATGTCCTTAGGGTCTTGAGCACCCAGGTTCACCTGAAGATGTGATCCTCCAGAAGTGACCCACCATTTCCCTTCCAAGTGAGTATCCACTCCTTTTTAATGATAATTAAAATGTTTGTCCTTTAGTACCACCTTCTATTCAGAGGCCATCCCCACTTTACTTATGGGACACAGACTCTCCCTAGTGTTAAGCCATTGAATAATCCAGCAGGAACATACTAGGTCTGATACAAGAAGAAAGGGACTCTGCTCCTAAGAGTGGCCTGACTTAGCTGAGTTGACAGCAGCTAGCAGGCATATGCATCAGACTGGATTCTGAGGGTGGTTGTTTTGGGGACTAGGAGGCAATATTGGATAATGGAGAGGGGTTTTTTTTGTTTGTTTTTTTGGAGCATCTTTCCAAGATACTAGTTTTTTTTTAATTTTCTAATGCTTATTAATTTCTGAGAGATAGGGAGACAGAGCATGAATTGGGGAAGGGCAGAGAGAGAGAGAGAGAGAGAGAGAGAGGAAAGCACAGAATTCTAAGCAGGCTCCTGGCTCTGAGCTGTCAGCACACTGCCTGAGGCAGGTCTCGAACTCACAAGCAGTGAGATTATGACCTGAGCGGAAGTTGATTGCTCAACCGACTGAGCCACCCAGGTGCCCCAAGATATTAGTTTTTATACCCTGGCAACCACCTACTTGATACTAGGATGTTTCCTAGAAGCATCCATAAGGCAATGGCCCATATTGCATGAAATTTAAATGTCCAAATTACCATGACACACTGTAGAGAAAAAATTTAAAAGCCCCAGGGAGGTATCCATACCCTACCAGGGTGCCCTGCATGATGCATGGATATAAAATACTCAGTCTTTTTGGCTCCATGTGGGACACGTTTGCTGATTTTACTCCAGAGCCCCTCACAGGGTTAGCCAGTGCTGTTGTTAGAACCTCGTAGATCACCTTTTCCCTTTGCTCCATCCTGCTTCCTTCCTCTCCTTTCCGTAGGATTGATTCCAATTGCACTCCATCATAAGCATCCTGCACACTAATCTTCATTGCAGAGTGTGCTTCCTACAGAAGCCCATTTGTAATGTACGGTTATGAGCATCTGGAGACAAATTTACGGGTAAGTGAGTTGCTGAGCTCCACTCGCTGATCATGGGACCACCATTCATGTTATAGAATTAAGTATCATCATCGCCATCTGATGAATGAAAATATTGAGAGTTTCAGGTTATGTGACTTGTTCATGACTAATTATAGTAACTATACCAGATCTCCTATTCCCATGGCAGAAGCTTTTTTTTTTTTCTTCTGCAACACTGTTCTCTGTATAAAGACTTCTCCAAAACAGATCTTCAGAGACCTCGTGGTTACACAGAGCATTGGTAAGAGTCAACGGAACAAAGCGTAGTGACATCTACCCTACCAAAGCAAAGCCATCATTATTATCCATTTTAATATTGTGACAAATGATTTTGTTCAAAAGAGATGCTACTGGGGGGCCTGGGTGGCTCAGTCAGTTGAGCGACTGACGTCGGCTCAGGTCATGATCTCACGGTTTGTGGGTTCAAGCCCTGCACTGGGTTCTGTGCTGAGAGCTCAGAGCGTGGAGCCTGTTTCAGACTCTGTCTCCCTGCCTCTGCCCCTCCCCCACTCGTGCTCTGTCTCTCTCTGTCTCAAAAATAAATGTAAAAAAAGGAGATGCTACTGCTACCAAAAAAAAAAAAAAAAAAAAAACGAAAATACAGACAACTGAAAATCATGGCTCTTCCATGACAAAATACAATTCACTGAGCTTAGCAGAAATTTAAAGTGAATTATCATCCTGAGAATTTTAACACACACACACACACACCCATTGTAGCTATTAAAAACCACAAAATAACATTTCTTAACTTTTCTTTATCTGTCTTTTAATTTTATTTTTGTTCATTTCACTGTGGTTAACTTTACCAAGATTATTATATCATATGCTCTTGGTAATTATAATGTTTATAATAATAGCATCAATCACTTTATTATAGTACTTATTAGTATAAATGTACTGTGAGAAAACAAATTTTTAAATTTTTTTAATGTTTATTTATTTATTTAAAATTTTTTTTAATGTTTTATTTATTTTTGATACAGATAGAGACAGAGCATGAGAGGGGGAGAGGCAGAGAGAGAAGGAGACACAGAACTGGAAGCAGGCTCCAGGCTCTGAGCTGGCTGTCAGCACAGTCCTGACGTGGGGCTCGAACCCATGAACGTGAGATCTGACCTGAGCCGAAGTCGGAGGCTTAACCAACTGAGCCACCCAGGCGCCCCAAATGTTTATTTATTTTTGAGAGAGACAGAGAGATACAGAGCATGAGCAGGGGAGAGGTAGAGAGAAAGGGAGACACATAATCCAAAGCAGGCTCCAGGCTCTGAGCTGTCAGCACAGAGCCTGATGCAGGGCTCGAACCCACAGACTGTGGACTGTGAGATCATGACCTGAGCCGAAGTTGGACGCTTAACCAACTGAGCCACCCAGACACCCGAAAACAAAGAATTTTGAAATCCAAAGGGTCTAAGAATATAAACATTGAACTGGAACATAAAATGTCTAAAATTGTTTCAGTTTTTTGAGGTGCATTGAAGGTCAGCGTTAAAAGATGATTGTGCACACACAATGTTTATTGGATGGCTGGGTATCAGTTATTTCTTGGAGAATTATAATTATATCTTAAAATTATATTTTTTGATTCAAAATATCACTGGTTTGATTTTCAGTAAACTGATTTCCACTTTACAAGAATAAAATTCTCTAGATGTTTAATTTTATATGTCATAGGATATATGTTTTAATATCACTTAATATTTTAATATAATCAAAAGTAAAATGAACCAAAATAAAACAAAACAACAAAGTGTAGAGAAATAGTTCTACTCAATGACCAAAGATGATAGTAAGCACATTTGGACAACCAGATGCCCGCATCCAAAGCAATTTTTATTTTGTTCACAAAATAGAAATAACAGTCAAGTTTTAGTATGACAGCTGAAGTTCTAAGTTCATGGGAAAGGAAATCCATTTTCAAGATTTCAAAAATGCTAAATTAGTTTATGTAGTTTCAAAAGTTTTTGAAGAAATAATCAGAATATCAAGAAAAAATTAGAGATATTGGCTTTAAAGTACAAAAAAACTTCAATTTCAGCCAACCTCAAGCCTTCATGTTTCCAAATCAGAAGTTTAAACACTTAAGAAAGATTGCTTATGAGGTTCAATTTGAGAAAAGTATCCACCTTTGATCCAGTCATTGTGAACAGTAGCATTATTAGGTATCAACCTAAGTGACCAGTGTTGAGAGTAAACTTTGCAGAGTAAGGGAGTCAATGTGAGCTTGGAAAATAGTTTATAGGAGATGTGTTCAGGGGAAGAAAGAAAAAAGAGATATAGATGGAGATGGAGAGAAAGGTCAGTAGTTGGTCTTTGTTTGACTAATTACTTTTGTCATTTTTTAATTGAAGTCAGTTAACACACAATGTTACATTAGTTTCAGGTGTACAACAAAGTGATTCAGTAAGTCTATAGGTTATGCTATGCTCATCCCGAGCAGAGTTATCTGCTGTCACCACACAATGCTATTTGACAACACCATGCTCTATCTTCCCTGTCCTGTGCCTTTTATTCCTGTCATGTATTCAAGGAATTTCTCTTTAAGACCCAGAGAAATCTAGAATCCATGCTAGATGATTATCATTGCCTAGGACCATTACCTTCTCTTCTCTGTCTCCTTTGTTAATTACTGCAGTAGCTTTCTAACTGCCCGAAGACTTCATTCTTCATTCTCTTCACTTTGTTTTAAATAACAGAGGAAGGATGACCTTCTAAAATTGCCAAATAATTGTGGCACTTATTACCTTAAAACCTTTTAAGGATTCCTCACTGCCCCTGAGAACAATGACAAAAATCCTTAGTTTGGCCTGTTAAATAATGCCCTCATAGACTTCTCTTTCATTTGCTTATATATTTTTCCTTGCTCATTTTGTTTTATAAGGATGACTTTCCTCAATTCCTACCAACTGGGTGTGTGACTCTTTCTGAATTCATTAACTCCCATTTCTCTTCATCTCTCCACTCAATTCCTAAGTTCTTCTGGGTGTCCTCCAAGATGCCTACAGACCATATCTGATTCCTGATACACACTGTCAACTCTGGATTTAAAAAAAAAATGTATATCTTTCGTTATTACAAAGTTTTGTATGCTCAGTTAATGTCAGACTTCACTAGTAAACTGTAAATCCATAAAGGCAGACCATATGTCTATTTTTATTGCCTTTTTGGTGTTTGCATCCACCACAGAAAAATCTCAACAAATGTTTGGGTGATCATATGCATGATTGAGTAAATAAAAATAATTGCTTCTTATCATATGAGTATTGGATCCAATCTAATCCTAGCTCTTATGGGAGTTCTTAGGTTAATCTAATCATGAATTTACTTTCTGTTCCCAGGAATAAAACTCAGAGTAGAGGCTCCCAAGAAGTAAACAGATAAAGAGGGGGAGGAGCTCTTGACCCATGGAACAACCCAGAGCCACACTTTGTCTGACTCCATGGAACATTATACATGGTCTATGTAACTGGTGCCCCCTGGAGTTGCGATTCCTGACTCTGTATGATGGGTAAAGTACAGGTCAGTGTCACTATTCTCATCTGCTCTGGGCCCAATTTTTTAAAACAAAGGCAGAGAAAGGGGAGAAGAGAATCCCTAGCTAAAGAGGAGAAATTATATTTTATGGCATATTCTAATGCAGCTGAAAGTAGGTACAGAAGCAGTGGACCATTTCTCTACAAGCTTGCAAGTCCTTGAAGAATTGATCAGTCGCATGCTTATATTTTATTTTTTTCACATGCTTATACTTTAAACATAAACGCAAGCTGTGCGGTTATCATAACATTTTATCAGCTGGATTTATAGTTAAGGATTTCAGGCTGCAACTAAATGAGGGATATCTAGTGACCAAAGAAAAGATTTTGTTACAAACTGGTATTTGGTGGGAGAGCTCCAACCCACAAGCGGAATCTCAGGGACCCCTAACAGGCTAACAGTGGTACGTGTTGCTATAGCATTTGGATTGAGGATTCATTTGGACTGTGATGTTATACACACTTCACAGTATCCATTTTCATAAGACATTAGATGTATAGGCAGACACCTCACCTTGAAAACAAGTTCTATATTAACATGTTTATCACCAACAATATAATTATCACCATTATCATTTTACCTAAAACATGTATCTGTTACTTAGAGCAAAACGTATTTCTGTTTAGCAGTTTGGGGTCTTGAAAGGATTGCACTGATAAAAGCCTGAAAGCAAAACACTCTGGAGGTAAAGGTTTGCAGAACATTCTGCTCTCCCAGCCCCCACCAGAATCATAGGGGAGGCAATTCAACATATGAAACCCCATCCACATATGACAGTCCCAAGATAAAACATCACATGATGGCTCCCAAATAATATAACATGTGATATGATATAATATATGTACTATAGCATACAAAATGTACTGTGTATAATATAATACATACAATGATATAACATCATATGATAGTTCCCAAATATAATACCTTTCAGTTGTAATATTTCCCTCCTATACCCAGAAAAAAAACAACTAAATTCCAAAACATCTCTCAGGGCTACCATTTTTGAAATGGTATATTTCTGAGGGAAAATCCCACAAAGATCTTGTTATAATTTAAGAATAATAGTTAAAAGTCACAAATGATTACATTCATCTTTATTTTTTCCCCTAAATAAAGGAAGGAACAAATACACTAACTATACAGTAGGTGTTGGGAAGCTTCCAGGTGATGGTGAGGCATTTAAAGAGGGTTTCCTGGAAGAGCTTCCACATAATATTGCATTTAATCCTCCTAAGTACCTGGTAAAGTGGGTTATACTCTGTCTCTCTTTTATAGATGAGAAAACTTACACTTGGTCACTCACTAAGTGAAGAAACCAGGATTAAAAACAAGAAACAAAAAACAAAAGCAGTTCACATTCATAGCCACTATTCAGAAATAATCTCTATTACGAGTGATGTTAAGTAGTAGAGATTAAGTGTGTTATGCCAGTAATGAGGCGAGGGCTTTAGGATGCACAAATGGAATGAAGAAAAATGACCGCGAGGACAAGGATGAGGTGAAGGAAGGATAGATTGGGACCACAAACCTGTGGGGCTAAGATTATTTAAGACTGAGAGGTTCCTGGGTGGCATAGTCAGTTAAGTTTCTGACTCTTGATTTCAGGTCAGGTCATGATTTCAGGGTTCATGAGATTGAACCACATGTCAGGCTCTGCACTGACCGCATGGAGCCTGCTTGGGATTCTCTCTCTGTCCACCTGTCCCTCCCTGCCCCTCTGCTCCTTCCTCTCACCTCATAAAGAAGTTAAAAAAAAAAAAAGACTACTTAGGACTAAACTATGAAGGCACCAGTCCCAGGAGTCCCACTGTACAAGGGCTTCACTGCTGTTTAATTATATTATAGTTAGAGAAGTCACCTGTGAGTTGGAGAATAGGAAATAAAGAGCAAAGAGTAGAAAAAGGCTATAGGAGGGGTTTGGGAGAGGTTGTGTTTGGGGTAGGATAAAGGCATGAGATCATGAGACATCAATCTGAGAGATAATTGAAAGGCAAGACATAGACGAGAAAAATGAAAGTCTGTGGAAATTGACACTAACAACTTCTTAAGGACCATAGAATTTAAAACTCCCCTTATTCTTGTATTAGCATTTCTTCATTTGTTCTATTAATTCATAAAAGTAAACTCCATTATAGGGATACAGTAAAGAAAAAAGAGTGTATGCCTTTCAAGAGATTGATATGAATGATAAGTGCAAGTTACCTATCCATATAACAGTGGTTCGGATCATCTGTAAAATCACCAGCTGGTATTTTTTTTAATGTTTATTTATTTTTGAGAGAGAGAGACAGAACATGAGCAGAGAAGTTGCAGATAGAGAGGATGACAAAGAATCCGAAGCAGGCGCCAGGCTCTGAGTTGTCAGCACAGAGCCTGACATGGGGCTCAAACCCATGAACTGTGTGATCATGAACTGAGCCAAAGTCAGATGCCTGACCAACTGAGCCACCCAGAGGCCCCCATCAGCTCATTTATTAAATAATCTAATTTAAAATTTTCACATCTTTTGACTCTGTTTGATGCTAATTGATATATGGAACTTATTTAATTTATTGAGGTCTTATAAAATCGTGGCACTCTGATAAGTGCTTTTTTACAAAGATCATTCTTGCCTTCATTCATTGATTAAATAACTTGATTACTTTCAATATTGTCGACATTGTGTTTGATCCTAGGGATATAAAAGGGAATCGCCACATGTGTTAGCCCTCAATGCTTTATTCTGCTGCTCTTTCTGTGAAGACAATTCCTCTTCTCTCTCAAATAAGCAAACACTTAACATTCAATACCCACCTCAGAAATCACTACGTGATTATAATATTGGATCTTTCTAAGGTACTATCAGTACATGAGGGAAGTATCTTTGTCTGATTTATTTTTATTCCCAATGGTAAGAAAATGATCTGAAACCAAGTTATGGTAAAGAAATATTACTTGAATGACATATAAAAATGTATGAATGAATGCATGGGTGAATAAATAATGCGTGCTTGAATGAATGCATGATTAAGAGAAGTAGATGATGTGCAGGTGGTTAATTGCCTATCCCAGAAGACAGATGATTACCAAACTGAATCCAACCACACATTAAAAAAAAGAAATCATTCACCATGATCAGGGTAATTCCAGGGACTTTACTCCCAGAATTCAAGGGTGGTTCAATAGTCACAAATCCATCTTCGTGATACATCACATCAATAAGAAAAGGGATAAAAACCAGATTATTTCAATAGATGCAAAAAAGCATCTGACAAATTATTACATCCATTCATAGTAAAAACCCCCAACAAAGTAAGTTTAGAGGTAATATACCTCAACATGATAAAGACCACATGTGAAAAGCCCACAGCTAACATCATATTCAATGGAAAAAAGATCAAGACAAGAATGTCCACTCTTACCACTTTTATTCAATACAGTACTGGTAGTCCTAGCAGAGTAATCAGGCAGGAAAAAAAAAAGGCATACAGATAGGTAAGGATGAAGTCAAACTTTCACTATTTGCAGATGACATGACACTATATAGAGAAAACTCCAAGCACTCCACCAAAAAATTATTAGAATTGAAACATGAATTCAGTAAGGTCAGAGGATATCAAGCCAATATACAGAAATCTATTGAGTTTCTATACACTAATAATGAAGTAGTAGAAGAGAAATTAAGAAAACAAACAACTTGCAATTGCACCCAAAATAATAAAATATCTAGGAATAAAATTAATTGAGGTGAAAGACCTGTATTCCAAAAACTATAAAATACTGATGAAAGAAATTGAAGACCACACACATACACAAAAATGCTCACATCCATGCTCATGGATTTGAAGAACAGACATTGTTTAAATTCCCATATTATCCAAATTACAGATGTAATGCAATCCCTATCAAAATACCAACAGCATTTTTCACAGAGCAAACAATCTTAAAACTTGTATGAAACCACAAAGATCATGAATAGACAAAGCAAACTGAAAAAGGAAAACACAACTGGAGAATTCCAGAGTTTAAGTTCTATTATAAATCTGCAGTAAGCCAAACAGTATGGTACTGGCACAAAAATAGATACATAGATCAATGGAACAGAGTAGAGAGCCCCAAAGAAACCCACAAGTATATGGTCAATTATTCTTCAACAAAATAGGAAGAATATGCAGTGAGAAAAAGACAATTTCTTCAAAAAATTGTACTGAGAAAACTGGACAGCTACATGCAAAAGAATGAAACTGAACCACTTCCTTATACTATACACAAAAATAAACTCAAAATGGATTAAGGACCTAAATGTAAGACCTTAAACCATAAAATTCATAAAAGAGAGCACAGGCAAGTATGTTCTCTGACATTGTTCACAGCAATATTTTTTTATATATGTCTTCTGAGGCAAGCAAAACAAAAAGGAAAGCGAACTATTAGGACTTCATGAAAGTATAAAACTTCTGCACTTCAAAGGAACAAACAAAACTAAAAATCAAGCTACTGAATGGGAGAACATATTTGAAAATGACACATCTGATAAAGGATGAGTATTCAAAATATATAAAAAAGTTATATAACTCAACGCAAAATAAATCCCCAAATAATCTAATTAAAAATGGGCAGGGACCCCTGGGTGGCTCAGTTGGTTTTTCACCTAACTTTGGCTCAGGTCATGATTTCACGTTCATGGGTTCTAACCCCATCTTGGGCTCTGTGCTGACAGTTCAGAGCCTGGAGCCTGCTTTGGATTCTGTGTTCTCTCTCTCTACCCCTCACCTTCCCTCACTCTGTCTGTCAAAAAAGAAAAAGAACATAAAAAATTAAAAAAAAAAAGGGGGGGCCGCCTGGGTGATTCAGTCGGTTAAGCAGCTGGCTTCAGCTCAGGTCATGATCTCACAGTTCGTGAGTTCAAACCCTGCATCCGGCTCAGTGCTGACAGCTAGCTCGGAGCCTGGAGCCTGCTTCAGATTCTGTGTCTCCTTCTCTCTCTGACCCTCCGCTGCTCACACTGTCTCTCTGTCTCTCAAAAATAAAAGACATAAAAAACTTAAAAAAAAGAAAGAAAAGGAAAAAAAATTTTTAATGGACAGAAGACATGAATAGACATTTCTCCAAAGAAGACATGCAGATGGTCAATAGACACATGAAGAGATCAACAACATTATTCATCATCAGGGAATTGCAAATCAAAAACACAATGAGATATTACCGCATACCTATTGGGATACCTCTAATCAAACACACCAGAAAAGGGAGCCCTCATTCACTGTTTGAGAATGCAAACTGATGCAGCCACTCTGGAAGAGAGTATGGAGGTTTAAAAAAATTAAAAATAGAACTACCATATGATTCAGGAATTCCACTACTGGGTATTTACCCAAAGAATATAAAAACATGAATTCAAAAATATGAGTTTACTCCTATGTTTATTGCAGCATTATTTACAATAGTCAAGTTATGGCAGCAACCCACATGACCATCAATAGATGAATGGATAAAGAAGTGGTACACACACACACACACACACATGCATGCACACACACGCACACGCACAATGGAACATTACTTAGTCATAAACCAGAATGAAATCTTGCCACTCACAGCAACACTGATGGATCTGGAGAGTACGATTCTGAGTGAAATAAGCCAGCCAAGGAAAGACAAATACTGTATGATTTGACTCATATGAGTAATTTTAGATACAAAAAAGAGGAAAACTAAAAAACAAAATCAGACTTTTAACTATAGAGAACAAACTGATGGTTACGGGGGGGGATGGGTGAAATAGGTGAAGGGGATTAAGATTACCTTCATCATGACGAGCACTGAGTAATACACCATATTGTTGAATCACTATATTGTACATCGCTATTAATATAACACTGTATCGGAACTCTGCTGGAAATTAAATATCATAAATGAAAAAAGAAGGCAGATGGCTTCATCATACTATGGTATGTGCACAAACTGATAAGAGAAAACGATAAAATACACATAAATTAATACAGCACAATGGATGGGGCAGTTGTCTCTGGTGGAGTGGTTAGGACAGACTTCTCCGAGGAGGTTATGTTGGCTCTGACACATGATGGAACATTAGGAGTTAATTAGGGAAATAAGGATGAAGGAACTGGGAAGAGAAATGGCTTTCATAGGTTCCCTTGCTAACATTTGGGTACCCCAGGACTTCTATGACTGTAAGTTTGTGCTATCATTCTGCCCCACTTCCAAATCAGCTACCCTTGAGCTAGAGAAACAATACCTGTGTTTATTGAGAGCCTTAATTATGTGCTAGATAGACACATACATATGTACATACATAGATTCTAGATACATAGATTTGTAAAATTTTTTTAATGTTTATTTTTGAGAGAGACAGAGAGACAGAGAGAAAAGTGGGGAGGGGCAACAAAAGAGAGAGACATGGAATCTGATGCAGGCTTCAGGCTCTGACCTGTCAGCACAGAGCCTGACAGGGCTCAAACCCAGGAACTGTGAGATCATGACCTGAGCCAAAGTCAGACACATAACCAACTGAGCCACTAGGCACCCCCATATGCAGATAAAATTAATCCATGTGGCACTTTTACATTTGGGAGTCGAAAAGATAAGGTCTTGACCAGACTCCCCGTTGATATGTGATCTCCCTGAAGATTTGTGTCTTTGCACTACCTACAACAAATCTTGGAAATAGACATGGTCATATACTTAAAATGTGTTTTAAGATTTGAATTGAATTCATTCTCTGAAAAATACATTTTATTAACTGCCAAACCTGGAAGCTTATCAAAATAAATAACTTTATTTCAGCCTCACTAACTCTTTATCTGCATTATTAAAAAGCATGACGTAGTCTTAGAATATTTCTTAGGTATTGCAATAAACTCTCAAATTACTTGCCATTGAAGTTCAAAGAGTAAATTTTCTAATATCCACTGGTACAGTTATCTGAACCGACTACAAGTTATGTAAATGCCATACAACTTCTTTAACCTCTCTTGTGTTGTG
The DNA here is from genome assembly GCF_006229205.1 of Suricata suricatta. NCBI lineage: Eukaryota > Metazoa > Chordata > Mammalia > Carnivora > Herpestidae > Suricata > Suricata suricatta. The sequence goes on along the minus strand of NC_043714.1, from coordinate 72,751,558 downwards.
GACTCAAATCAAAACAAGAAGGCATTGAGAGGGCATTCACATTGGCCTATGTCAAGATGTACTGTAATAAGGAAGAAGCCTAATTTGTCCATGCAAATGGCCTTAATCCACAGACTTTTAAGCATATCCTTAGTGCTTTGGAACTTGAGAAAAATAAATTAACACCCAATAATACTGATACTAATGATGACGAACAATAAAGAATGGCATTTAATAAGAACATCCTGTCCCTCAGATGAAAGCAATCTGAAAACACCAATCCAATTTTGATTAGAGTACAATTTCTGGCTTTGAGGTTAACAGTTTGAAGAAAATTATCTATAATTAGAGTTTTCAGAAATATGCAAATAAGACAATGACACTAGATACAAAGTCTCTTAATAGAAAAGATTCAAGTATGCATTTAGGAGGAATGCATTTAGAGATTGAGCAAAAGGTCAAGAAAAACATTTTAGGGGGATGAACATAGAGTGGAAGACACCGATCGTCTGTTGACCTTATCAGACACTACTGACCCCATGTAATGGCATAAATCACGAATTAGGAAATGATATCTCCTGCTATGGCCATGCCACTTCACCAGAAAATAGATTTTCTTCTATTTGGATATATTGTCATATGGTAATTCAATTTCTCTTGGGGAAATAGTCAAAGAAAAAATGCAAAGGAGAAATTCTCTTTTTTATTTACTGGATATGTCAATTGAAAATGATCAAGTTTCCAAGCTAGGATGAGATCCTGACTTGCTTTTGAATCACAATTATGTAAAGTTATGACTGGGATTTGAGCCTATTTGTAGGAGTTAAAAATGAACTATAATCCACAGTCGATTCTGATTTCTTGAATTCATTTTATTTTATTCCTTTTTTTTTTTTGCCCTTAGCCACTTTATTCATAATAGCCCCAAACATGAAATAACCCATATGTTCACGAATAGGAGAATGCTGAAATCAACTGTGATAAATATGTATGTTAGAATGTTATTAAAGTCACCCAGCCACATGTTGACTGAGCCAGGGATATGATGTGACTTATTTATTTACTCCTCATCTTTCCTCACAAGGTAGGTTTTCCGAATCTCAGCTACATCTCTATACACTTTTCTGTAGAGACAGCCCTGTGACTGAGGCATGGTGGCTTTAGCCTTCTCCTTCTAATACTCTTCCTTCCTTTTCACAAAGGGAAGTCCCCACCATTTTATGCACTGTTGTCTCCAAGAACTTGCATCTACATCTGGTCCCTGAGATTTGGGTCCAACCACTGCCAGGACCAACAGAGGAGCCTCTTCTATTCCCAGCAGAAAAGGATGTGAACATCCAGGGTCCTGGCAATCCTGTGTCTTCCTTTTACCCAAGTATTTTTTCTTTTAATTTTCTCTTGTAGTGCTATTGTACATGGTATTTTAAAAAATATTTGCACACCAATTATTGATTGGTAATATGTAGGGATGCAATCTATTTTCATTAATATTAACCTTGAATTCTGTGATCGTGCTATACTCATTTACTGGTTCCAGGAATGGTTGTTGTTGACTCTTGGATTTTCTACGTAGAAAAACATATTATCTGTGAACAAAGGTCATTTTATTTCTTCTTCTTAATATGTACATCTTTCATTTCCTTTCGTTATCTGGTTACACCAGCTGGGACCTTCTTCATAATATTAAGTAGAGGTGGTAGAAGGGAACATCCTTGCCTTTTTCCGAGTTTCAGGGGAAGATTATCTTGCTTCTCATTAGGAATGGTGCTAGCTATAGGGTTTTTATATGTTTCTTATAACATTAAGGAAATTATCATTTCTAGTTTGCTGAGAGTTTTTATTATGACTTGTTGCTAGATTATGTCAAATGGAATTTTGAATCTACTGATGTGATCATATGATTTTTTTTTCCTTTAGCTTGTTGACACGATGAATTACATTAATTGGTTTTCAAATGTGGAATTATTTGTGCACACCTAGAATAAATCTCACTTGGTCATAGTATATCATAAATTCCATAATTATTGAATTCAACTTGCTATTCTTTATTGAAGATTTTTAATCCATTTTCATGAGCAATATTGGTCTATGGCTTTGTTTTCATTTTTGTTTTGCTTGCATTTTCTTTATTTACTTTTTGTATTAGAGTGATTCTGGCTTTGTAGGATAAATTAGGAAGTGTTTCCTCTGCTTCTGTTTCTTGGAAGAGATTGTGGAGAACTGGAATGATTTTTTCCATAACATTTTTACCATCATCTACATGTCAAAGAATCTTAAAAACTTCTTCCCATGGTAAAATTTCCCAAAGCGCTTGGTATTCTTACAATCAGTGGCACGAGAAGAGGACTCGCTGCCTCTGTGAGCCTGTGACTAGAGCCTGGTGGTGGCCCTGAGACTGTTAGTTTCAGCAGGTGCAGCTGTTGGGAGGATGAGCTGGACATGGAGTTGAGGGAAGCCAGGCTCAGCTGGGGGCCACAGGGCACATCTGTGTCTTTCTGTCCCTATGTCTCATCTTTACAGCGTTGGAGAGTAATGATGTCTGCTTCACTTCTTCCCTCCAAAACAGGAGTGCATTTCTCTTTTGGCCAATTCTAAACTAGAATTTATTATGCCTGCAGCCTACTGAGAAGGGCCATCAGGGAAACAAAGTTCTCAGTCTTCAACAAGTTGACATAACACAGTCTTATCTACAAAGTGAAATAACTTGCCTAAGGTTTCCTCAGTTAACATTTCACATTTCTCTTCATCCTGAATTTGATAAGGCTTTCTCTCTATATTTATGACCCTTCCATGCACTCACTCAGAGAAGGAGGAGGGTTACTTTTATGGATCAAGATGAGTATAATATTTGGCCATGTATTAGACAGTATAAATTACACTTTGAGGTGAATATTCTATTTGATTCTTCTCCCTTATGTCATCTTGTCAGTACCCATGAACTTGGTGTCATAAAATAACCCTATGAACAAGCAGGGGAGAGGATGGTAGAAAAGGAAAGCTTTTCCAATAGAACGCTAATTTGTATCGTCTACCTTATGGACTCTTGTCCCTCAAGGATTTAAGGGAAAACAAGTGTTTTCTCTAATTTTGCTCCCCCCTCCCTAATCATATGAATGACAAGAACTCTTGGACAAACTAGGTTCTTATTTGGAAGAATTCTAACTTTTGTCCTATTTTATTGCTGTCCAATCTGCTCAAGGCTGTTGGCCACTTGGCAGAGGAGACAGGGCGGATAAGGCGTAACTGAATCTTAACCTCTTTTTTTATTATTATTATTGCACAGTGGATGGTGAAAACTCTCAAATTTCTATCTTAAGTTCAAAAAGACATACTGGACCACTCTTTTGTAGAAATTGAATGCATAGAGGGCACACATATCATAGCAAAGAGTGGAAAAGGTCCTTCCTTCTCTCTTTTCTTTATAGTGGTCAGAGTGATAAAGTCCAAGGAATAAGTCTGTATAACATAAGAGGCTAGGCATGTTTCCTTTGAACTTCATACAGCCCCCTAGGCCACAGGGCAGCTGTCCTGGCAAGGTAAGATCTCAGAAGGCAAGCAACTTTCTATCTTTCCTGAATTTCTGTTTCCTGCTGTGTGCATGTGTTCCCTTTCATTGGAGTGAAAAGTTCATGCTACCTGGATTGGGTTGTGAGTAACCTGCAGAGGGAGAGTGACAGCTGCTTCAGTTTCAGGGCATTCCTGCTCACCCAGCTCTGGATGACATAGTGAGCTTCAACCATGGAGCCCTGACGGGAGTCACAGACTTCCCAATAATAACTATTAACATGGTGAGTCTTTACTCGTATCTCTTTTCTTCATGAGATTGATTTCAATAGAGTTCTGGCACCATGGTGGTCCTTTAAGAGAAATTTCATCAATAGTTCAATTAGGGTCTCACTGTTGCAGACTCTCAGGGTTATGAGGCCTTACTCTTTAGTGTAAAAAGTATGATTGTTTTTCCAAGTTTGGGTTTGTTATATAAACTAAGGAACCTGCAGGAGTGGTGCCCTGGGGCCAGAAGGGGGGCCACCACTACACAGCTATTAGTACACATTTTTCCCGTTTTAGAAATTAGAAACCTAAGACTGTGAAAGAAATTTAAAAAATTCCCTCTTTTCCCACAGCTATTAAGTGGTGAAAACAGGATTCAAAGGCAGGCCTCTGTCCGTAGTGACTATGAATTTACACATGTTTAAATTTGCCCCTACAATTTAGGATGACATCTCAGGAACTTCACATTTCCCTATCCAGAATGGGGTTCCACAAACGCACTCATATGCAAAGAAGACATTTTAATATAATTATGGATTTTCATCTAGTCATAGTTATAACTTTTTAAATATATCAGAATACATAAGAAAATCCATTCTCTCAACTAACATACGGTGGGAAAACCAGGTATTTCCATCCCCATGCTTTTCCTCTACTAGGATATTAAATATATAAGAGTAGCTCAGTCAGTTAGGAGTCTGATTTTGGCTCAGGTCATGATCTTCCAGTTTGTGAGCTCAAGCCCCATATCAGGGTCTGTGCTGATAGTGCTGAGTCTGCTTGGGATTCTCTCTCCTCTCTCTGCCTCTCCAGCACTTGTGTTCTCTCTCAAAATAAGTAAATAACCTTAAAATACTTTTAAAAAGATCTAAGAGTTAAGTATATGGAGATTTTAGGAAATACAGTTCTTTAAGCCTTATTTTGAAAACAAGGAAGAAAATACCTTCCGCATGCTTTGCTTTTAGAAACTTTTTGACATTTTAGAGGTACTTTTTTACTGTATTTGGAATCCACACAAGGGGTCCAACCTTAAAGTCAGGTGAGGATGAAAGATTGAGTGCTGTGACTTGAATTATAAGTTTTGCTGACAGAGCACCTTTCATCCTAGAACGCAGAGCCACCCCCAAGAAAAGGCATTTATTCTTCCAATGCCCCTTTGAGGCTGCCAGAGCCTACTTACAACTGGAGAAGCAGAGGCATGAACAGGGAAAGAGAAAGACTGAAGATATATTTTAAAAGCAGAGACACAGTCCCACTGGACATCACAAATTTCCATTCTGCTTTGCTCCTGCATCTGGAACTCTCTGTGCTTGGAATGAGAAGCTCAGGAAGGAAGGTGTGATTTCTCCAAGAACTTCATATTTAAAGGCTCAGTTTCTGTACACACCACACCAGGCTGTGAAATGATGCCAGAAGAAATATCAGGAGAGGGGAGGTGAGAACGCACTGGCTTTGTAGAAAGGTGGCAATCTGGTTTCTCAAAGACAGGAAGTAGATTCGTCGCAAAGGAATCTCTTTTCGGTGAACCCAAGCTCTCAGAGCCAATTTTCAAGCACAACCTGGGTTCGAGGTTGATTTCAAGTTGATTCTGCTTAAGCTCAGTCTTGGGAACCCTTTCATTCCCCGCAGAATTGGTGAGATGCTTGTGCCTTCCCCTGGACCACTGCAACAGCTTCCTGCCTGGTTCTCATGCTCCAGTGTCTCTCCTCACCAATCCTGTTTTCAACTACAGCCCAAGAATTAAAAAAAAAAAAATACATGTTCTTTGTAGTGAAAATTATTTCTTTTTATTAAATAAAATGTATCTGGCTAACGTATCTGAAAGGAAATTGCAGACAACAGGGCGTTTCTCTCCTAAATTACACAACATGCATCTCCTATGAACAAGGGCATGTCCCTACAGACCCACAAAACCTCTATCACACTGGAGGAAGTCAACAATGATGCCATATCATCTAATATTCATATGCCCTCAATTGCTCACCCATTATCTCCCCCCCAACTTTATTGAGGTATATAATTGATATACCAAAACTGCACACAATTAATACATAAAATTTGGTGAGTTTGGATATATGCCTATCATCACCACAATTATTACTTGATCTTTTTGCAGACACAGTAGGTGGAAAACACTTTTGCTTGGGACAGAGGTACCCTACCTAAAGTGGCCTTAGCACAGATTTCTGTCCACATCGATTGACATTCCTCTCTGGATGATGCCCATTCCCACTTAAACTGCTATTTATTATTTGCTACATACACTCCTTCATAGATTCTTATCACATGAAACTGTCTCTTTTTCTCCTGACACCAGCCAAACCGTCCACCCCTCTGTGGTTCTGGGGACCATTTCCTGAGCCTGCTATGTGCTTTCCTAACTTTTGCTCCTTTGTCTGGCAAGCCGCTGTTCAGATTTAATACCTTTTGTTCATAGATCATCAAGACTTGCACTGACGAGTGTGTGTGTGTGTGTGTGTGTGTGTGTGTGTGTGTGTCTTTGTCCAAGCATTTTTAAATTATTACTTATGGTTTTGCATAAGGAGCTTCCCTGTTTAGCTTGTTGGGGAAGAAGAAGTTTCCCTTGACCCTCAGGGTTCCTGGCTTGGGCTAAAAATGAAACTGACAAACACAGATTAAAAAGCAGAGAAATGTATTTAATATAAGTTTTACCTGACATGGGAGCCTTAATAAAGAAACAGGAACCCGAAGAAGAGGTTAAACCTGAATATTTTAATGCTAAATTTGATGAAGCATGGGCAGTCTTGGAAAAATAAGATAGGTCAAAGGGTATGAACTGAGAGCAGTAAATTAAGGGAAACTTAGTGAAGCCTGTTCACTTGGATTCCTCCCAGTGTCCCTCTGTCTTCAGAGAGAAGGGTGATTCTTTTCTCAGGGTGTAGGTTTCAGGGGAGAAGTGTGGGGGAAGGTCAGGGTGATTTCCTGCCTCTGCCATCTTTTCAAATCCCTTCAGCTTAAAATATTCAGTATGCCAAGGTGCCGTGTTTTACAATAGTGCCTACCTGAACCCCATCAAGGTCCAATATCCTTTATGGCAATACCACAGCTTACATTTGTGTCCTCTGTGTGGGTCTGTGCTTGCCTCAGAATAGGGCTGGTCATTCAATAAATATCTACAAAGGATTCATTACTGTGAGAGGCACCCAATTCAATATTTTGTGCTTCTGTAACAGATAATGTTTATGTGCATTCATATCTCAACATTCAGTTTCCCACACACATCACTGGCTCCCTATGGCAAGGAACTGAATTCTCTGCAAGATGCCTTTCTTATGTCATAACTACATAGAATGACTAGGAGATGGATCCTGCCCGAATAGCTCTAAGTCATCATAAATGTGGGGTTGCTATGTCAGTCCCCCAGTGTCCTCTCCCTTCAGTGGGAACGATGCTCAAGAACATTTTATGCTGTCTCCAGTGGGTGGCAGAGGGATTGAGCCCCTGCTTTCCAAAACAAGAATCTACTCACTGGTCCACTCTGTATTGATGTAAGAGTCTGGCTCACTCCTTCTTTTGTCTCACTTCTCTAACTTCCCACTTCCACACCAGAACTTTTCAAGTCCCTTTACCTAACAATTGCTCCCACGAAAATTTTTGCCCAAGGACCTGCTTCTGGGAGAACCTCTCTGGAACAATTTGTTATTCTCAACCTGCATGGCTGTCTTCATGGACTGATAAACATCACTTACACTGAGCTGACTTTCCAGGATATTGCTTATGGAGTTTTGTGGGAAGGCATCATGATGCCACGTAATGGGGAATCTGTTTTCAGTTCAAATTTCAAATAGGAACTGACTCTTCTGATCAAAAGTATTCTAAAATACCTCTCCTATTGCTATATTGTGCAGGAAATAATTCAGTGATCCAAGAGAATAATGACAGGGTTGAGCACATGCTCAAAGAGAGACATGCAAAGGTCCCTGGGTGCCTCACGTGGTCCAAGCACTTTGGCTCAGGTCACTATCTCACAGTTCATGAGTTTGGGCCCAGCGTGGGGCTCTGTGCTGACAGCTCAGAGCCTGGAGCCTGCTTAGAATTCTGTGTCTCCCTCTCTTTCTTCTCCCACCCTGCTCAAGCTTTGTCTCTCTCTCATATGCACACACAAAAAAATGAATAAACCTTAAAAAAAATTTTTTTTAATTTAAAAGGAGATGTGTGAAGTCAACCCAAGGGCCTTAATGAGGAAAGCAGGTAGCTAGAATTTTACAAGCAAGTTGAAGGAAAGTGAAACTTCCATAGAAGTCAATTGAAAAAAGGATGTTCTTTGTACAAGTTCTTCAGTTAACATTGAGAATAAAGAGTCTGAGACAAGGAAGCAATGACTTCGGACCAGAAAACCTCGGTACCTGCCACCAAGTTGTATCTGGAAAGATCCATGCATGAGCCCAAAGACAAGTGCAAGAACAGACCTATCCCAAGCCTGACATGGTGTCTGGCATATAGTTGGCATGTAGTAAATTCTAGAAGTGAATGAAGTTCCTGTTAGGCTAACTAATGCTTATTTGCCAAAATGCAAACTACATGGCACTTGCCACAGAATCACCAGGAGAAACTTGTTTGTAATGCGAATTACTGATGTTCACCCAGGATTACTGGATCTGCATTTCTCAGCAGTGGCCTTGACAAAACAATGGCTTAATCATTACAGAAAATGAATAGCTAATGTTTACAATGTGTATTAATTATCAGGCACTGTTCTTACCACTTTACATGTACTAATTATTTTAAAATTTGTAAAATCTTCATGAAATAAGTAATAACATTAGCTCCATCTTAGCAGTGAGATGGCCTGTGCAGGGAGAGAGGTTGAAGACCTTCCCCAAAGTTGTGCAGTTAGTAGTGAAAAGGAGGGGATCGGAACCCAAGCTGCCAAGTTCTGTAATACTTGCTCTGACCCAAAATATGAGACTGCCTTTTTTTTTACAATTGTTCCTTGTAATACCTAGTCTATGTCTCAGGATCATTGTGAGAAAACTCAGGACACACCTGTTAAAACGCACTTATAAGGGAAAGGTATCTCATTAGGCACAAATAATTATTAACTTTAGAATGGGATTTATTTATCAGGACATAAGAAACAAAAGCCCACTGAGAGAGAAAGGGTCTGAACAGGACAATGATAATGATCCCAATAACTGTAATCTTATTTATTTTTATGACCATCAAAGACACTTTTCTCTAATGTTTACCACATCTTGATCTCTTCTAGAGCCTTGGAAACGATGTAAGGCAGGTAACTGTGATCAGTCCCATGTGATAGATGTGAAAACTGAGTCTCAGTGAAATTAAGTGACCTCTCCTGGCCACGCAGTGCTATGGGGTGGATACAGAATGTAATTTCAGCTCCGACATCTAGCTATTTACTTACAGTAGGGAAAAAGGAAAATACAGGTGAGCCAGAGAATGGGAAAGGATGGGGATATTGAAACATCTTTAGTAATTTGAGTTCAGTGTTGCATGTCTGTCTATCACCAGTAAAATGGAAACTTGTTGATGGTCTCCTAAGGATGCTTACAAAATGCAAGATGGATGACAGAGATTTTGAGCTATTCAGCTGGATCTTTATAAAACTGACTGGGCTTTGTAGTTTATTAAGTCTACCAAGAGACATTGTGCTACAATCCATTCTTTAGGATCTAATCGCAGTGTTTTCATTAAAAAATTTTTAATGTTTATTTATTTTTGACACACACACACACACACACACACACACACACACACAGAATCTAAAGTAGGCTCCAGGCTCTGAGCTGTCAGCACAGAGTCCAACGCGAGACTCGAATCCATGAACCGCGAGATCATGACCCGAGCAGAAGTTGGACCCTTAACCAACTGAGCCACTCAGTTGCCCCTGTTTTCAATGCCAAAATGCTTTAGGCTTGCAGGCATTGTGCCTTGGCACACTCCAGTATTAACTCTTAGAGCTAAAGAAGGCTTGCCATTCTCAAATTTAGCCCTTTAAATACAACATTTAAAGGTGGCAAGTGTATTGTAAACTTTCACAAAAAGACAGGAAACACTAAAATGTCTCAGGAGGGGGTTGCCTGGGTGGGTCCCTTGGTTAAGCCTTGGATTTAGTCTTCAGATCTTGGTCTCAGAGTTGTTGAGTTTAAGCCCTGCTGACAGCTCAGAGCCTGGAACCTGCTTTAGATTCTGTCTCCCTTTCTCTGCCCTCCCCCTCTCTCTCTTCTCTCTCTCTTTCTCGAAAATAAACATTAAAACAAATGTCTCAGTGGGTTTCCCTTCACACATTTTTAAAACGTAATATTCCCTGTCCACACACTCACATCTGTACAAAGCCTTCTAGGTCCCAAACTTCCTGTCATCGTTGGTCATTCTGTGTCTGTTCCTCTTACCTCTTTAGCCAGGAGGGGTCTCCCCTTTTTCAGTCTCAGCATGTCCATCAACCGACTGCTCTCACATCACCTTTGAAAGATCTCTCCCTCTCTTCCCTCTCCACTAAAAAGGTCCACAAAGAATTTGACTCCCGCTTCAAAACCAAAATGGTCAGTTTCTCTACGATCCTGATACAACACTTCACCACCTCTCACAGGCATTTGATTGTGAGCAAGCATTCGCCTTCCTCCCTGCGCTATGTGCTCTTTGAGGGCAGGAGCTGGGTCTTGTTTACTCCTAATAAAGCCCTAGCACAAGCTGAGAGGTGCCGCGTTCCCAGCTTGGGATCATCCACCACGCCCTGGATGATGATGCTGTGTTTCTCCTGCCCCTTTAGCGGAACCATTTCAGCCGTGGGAAGGACGAGTTAGACGTAGCCATCGTCTCTCCTCTTCATTGATAAATATGAGGCTAACGTGTGATTCCTTCAGGGGATAGTATCCGAAGATGGCTAGTATGCAACAAATTGCCCGAAGCACACCTTGCCCGGGTCTCCATCGGGGATTCTGTGATGTGTCTGCAGGTGGTCCTGCCCACCCTGAGGGAGGTGGCCCACGTGAGCCACACAAGCTCTTGTCTCGTGGCTAATTCCAGACAGGCAGCCCGAAGCCCTTCCTCATGTTCTCTGAATTGTTCATTTCTGCTCCCATTCCTACTGCCTCCGCTTGCTTGGTTCCCCTCTTCCCTTTAAACTGCCATGTCGGAGGTCACTGGCCTCGAGAGGAATTATAGAACATACTTACTGCTTAGAGTCACGTTTTTAGAAGGTGTAGGTAGAAGGTAAATGACTATTGTTAAAAACCAGGCAAAGTACACGCATGGAGTCATACGTGGGTGGGGACTAAGTTCAAGCCCCTTATTTTATTTTTTTATTTTTTTAAAATTTTTTAATGCTTTATTTATTTTGATACAGAAGAGACCAAGCATGAGAGGGGGAGGGTCAGAGAGAGAGGGAGACACAGAATCTGAAACAGGCTCCAGGCTCTGAGCTAGCTGTCAGCACAGAGCCTGACGCGGGGCTCGAACCCAGGAACGTGAGATCTGACCTGAGCCGAAGTCGGAGGCCTAACCGACTGAGCCACCCAGGCGCCCCCCTTATTTTATTTTGAAGCAAAGAGTCTTGCCTTTCCACAGCAATGAACTACTGACTCCCAACCTTCAGGTTTGTTTAAAGTAGAGTCACAGTCACAAACGTCTGGAACTGCCCACAGAGTAAAGTAGATGAAGGAAACCCAGCCACTGGAGCAAAACAGTAGGGAGCGTGTGGGTTGGGGCTAGTGGAGGGTATACGGCCATCCGATGGCCGCCGTTCAAGGTTTAAACACTGCACGTGGTAACCCAGGGCATGTTAGTTTTCAAGTACATCCCCCGGTCCATTATTTTGCAATGAAAGACTCATTGCTCTACATAAAATATTCCATAAGCTCTAAAATAAGAAAGAAAAGATATCATGGTGGTATAAAGTGATGAAAATAAGTTAAAGCAGGGTCTATGTTAATAACTGAACCCAGACCCATAGTAAGCCAACACAAATAAATAGATAAACAGGACAATATAACAAATAAGCATTAGTGCAAATTCTGTCATTTTTCTGCTATTTCTTTTTGCCTGTTAACTATATTTATATATTTTTTTAATTTTCAAAATTTTTAAGTTATTTATTTTTGAGAGAGAGATAGACAGAGTGCAAGTGGGGCAGGAGCAGAGAGAGTTGGAGACACAGAATCCAAAGCAGACTCCAGGCTCTGAGCTGTCAGCACAGAGCCCAATGTGGGGCTTGAACTCACAAACTCCAAGATCATGACCTAAGCTGAGGTTGGATGCTGAACTGACTAAGCCACCCAGGGGCCCCTCTTTTTATTTTTTAATTCTTAAAAATGTTTATATATTTTTGAGAGAGAGACAGACAGAGCATAAGCAAAGGAGGGGCCAAGAGTGAGGGAGACACAGAATCTGAATCAGGCCCCAGCCTCTAAGCTGTCAACACAGAGCCCAATGCAGGGCTTAAACCTACCAACCATGAGATCATGACCTGAGCTAAAGTCAGACATTCAACTGACTGAGTGATCCAGGCATCCCTAATTATATTTTTATTAATTGCCACTTGTATATAAAGGAACAGGTGTAATAATGCATTTCATATTTAGAAAATTATCATAAAATAAGCCATTCGGTTTAATAACAATGTAACCTTTGACCTGAAACTCCCATCGGAACCTCTCTTAAGTCCTTTTATTTTTCACCACCTCAGAAATAACCACGGTACTGAGATATGTGTTTACCAAATCCTTGTTTTGTATTCATCAGCAATCGTTTTTGGTTTTTAATGTTTTTAAACTTTCCATAAATGGTAGCATATTCCATGTGTGATTTTATAACATTCTCTGTCTGCTTAACATTATGCAACTGATAATCATCCATGCTTTGTGAAAAATATTTAAGTTTATTTATTTATTTTGAGAGAGAGAGCAGTGAGAGGCAGAGAATCTCAAGCAGGCTCCATGTTGGCAACATAGAGCCCCATGCGGGGCTTGAACTCACACACCATGAGATCATGACCTGAACCGAAACCAAGAGTTGGATGCTTAACTGACTGAGCCGCCCTGGTGCCCCTGCCATCCATGCTTTTAATTTGTCTGTATTCATTGTTTTAAATTGCTGTATAGACCACTGTTTATCCACAACCCAGAAGTATTGAGGAAAGTACAGCTCGGAGCATCAAGCACATGCACCCTGGTGCTTCTGTACAAGAGTTTCTTGTGGTGGACTTCTGGGAGGGGAGTGGTAGAATCACAGGTGTACTGGACACCTTGTCCAATGCTGCACAAACGCGTGGTCTCACCTGTGATTCCAGAAGTGGCTCTAATGAACAATCTCTTGAAAATCGACCTACTTTGTGTTAACAAAAAGATGTATCTAATAGATATTTCTAATAGAATTGAAGTCATTCTGTGTTAAAGTTTAGGTACATATGTTTTCAGATTTCTATTTGGCAAATCTGTCCTGATAGTTTGCACCTGTTTTCTCTTTTTACGTTCTTTGATGAGCAAATGTATTTAATGTATTGCCATGGGAATCATTAATATTTTTCTTTGCTTTTAGAATACTTCGGGTTTAATTAAAAAGTTTTTCCTAGCCTGAGGTTAAAAAATAGTTTCCAAATCACCTTCTATAAATTGAATAATTTTGCTCTCACCTTTAGATACTTAATCCACCAAGAATAAATTATTTTGCATAATGCATTTTATTTTAATACAGAATACCAACTCTCCCAGAATCATTTATACAAATGTTCTTTCTCTTATTAGTCTGTCTGCTAGCTATTTCATAAATGAGGAGCCTGTTTTTGTCTGTCCCATGAAGTTTTATCTCTATGTTATGTCAAAGCCTTAATGTCTTAATTTATCTATGTTGATAATAATATTTATTATCTGAGAAAGTAAATTCTCCTATCCTTTGTCTTCTATGAAATTGTCTTTATTATTCTTGACTTTTTGCATTTTTATCAACATTTTATAGTTATCTTGTCAAAAAATATTTTGTTGGGATTTGTTGACAGTATTTTTAAAATTATTATTGAATTTGGGAAATATTAGTTACGGTATAATATTAAAATTTTCAATCCAGGAATATTATTTTTATGCTCTATACTAAGGCTTTTAAAATTTATCCAATAATATTTATAATTTTTGACAACCATGCCAACATTTTATTGTATTTTTCCAAAATCTGTATATTTTAATGTTGCATAAAAGTTATCATTTTTACTCCTTATTTATTTTTGAGAGAAAGAGAGAGAGCATGCAACTGGGGGAGGAACGGAGAGAGAAGGAGACACAGAATCCAAAGCAGGCTCCAAGCTCTGACCTGTCAGCACACAGAACCTGACACGGGGCTCAAACTCATGAACCATGAGACCATGATGTGAGCTGAAGTTGATGCTTAACCAACTAAGTTACTCAGGTGTCCCAGATGTTACCATTTTAAATCAAACTTTAAAAGATATTTTCTGATAAGAAGACATTATTAATTTCTGAGTATATATAGGTATGTATATACACATATATATTTTTAAATGGATAATCTTTCATTAAATCTAGCCGTGTATCTGTGGATTATTTTGTCTCAAGCAATCATACCATTATTTAGGAATGAGAGATTTCTTTCTTTTTGTTCATATACATTGTATTCATTTTTATTTACTTGTAAGACTTAACATGATATCCAATGCAGTGATAAACAGATGTGCATGACATGCATTTGTGCCTTTTTTTTCTAATTTTAGGGGGAGTGTGTTCACTATTTTATCATTAAATATAACATTTGTACTTGTTTTTATTGATATTATCATCAGATTAGTGAAGTGGCATTCTTTTCCTAAAATAGTCAGAATTTTGGTCAGCTTTATTTATTTTTTGTTTTGTTTCATTTTGTTTTCAATCAAGGTGGTGCAGCTTTTACTTTATTGAATTGATCATACAATTTTTTTTCTGTTAGTATTTGATTTGCCTCTTGAAAGAAACAACATATGCATTTGCATATTTCAATTTTCCATTTGATTTATGTAATATTAATTTTTGTTCTTATCTTCTTTATTTTATTCTACCTTCCTGTGTTGAATTTATTCTAATCTTCTTCACATAAATTCCTTAAACCAGATGCATAGATTATTAATTTAACACCACTTTCTCTAATATAAATACTATATACATAAAACAAGAATTTACTTGACAATACTGCTTTAGCCTTAACTCAGAAGCTTTTAATATGAAACATCATAGTTGAGTTCTCAATATTTACCAATTTATATTATAATTGATTATTTGATGAGTGGGCTATTCATAAGCATATTTTTAAAATTAATTTTTGTGTGATGGATTTTCACCAAAATTACCTACATGCAGGAAATGTATTCTCTAAGATACTGATTATTTCACTTTTTTGAGACTAGCTATATGGCTGATATTGGTCAATTTTTATTAATGATCTTTCTGTGCTTCAAAAAAAAATGTAATATGTGATTGTTAGATGTTATATATATGACCGTTAGGTGCAAGGATTTTCGATAAAACACAGGATGCCATAGTAAATTTTAATTTAGAGGGTTGTCTGGGTGGCTCAATTGGTTAAGCATCAGATTCTTGGTCTTGGCTCAGGTGGTGATCTCACAGTTCGTGGGATCGATCCCCTCATTGGGCTCCATGCTGACAGCAGGGAACCTTCTTAGAATTCTCTCCCGCTCTCTCTTCCCCTCCCCCACTTGCATGCTTGCATGTGGATGCAGGCTCTCTCTCTCTCTCTCTCTCAAAATAAATAAACATTTAAATTTTTTTTTGAATTTTAGAGGAACAACAAATATTTTTATTTTATCTTCCAAAATATTTGTTGCTTATCTGAATTCAAATTTGAGGAGGCATTCTATTTTTTTCTTCTCTTGCTAAGCCTGGCAATCCTAATTAGGTCAATCCTATTAATTTTTTTGTCTTCATCTTACACATTGTCATTTTTGTCTGCTTGGTCTGTTAGTGAGAAAAGAATGTCAAAACCTGCCCTGTGATTTTGGATTTGTCAGGGTTTTCCTGTATTTATATCAAAATTTGTTTTATACTCTTGGAAGTTATGTCATTGCATTCATACAGAATCGTACATTTTATGTTTCAGGTGAATTGAAGTTTGGTTGTCCTAAGTTATTTACTGATCCTCTGGAGGTCTAGTAATGATTTTTGCTTTGCACTATTTTCCTTAGTGTTAAAATAGCCACAGCAGTTTTTCATTTGTTTGTATTTCATTCATTTATTCAGCACATATTTCTTGAATGTCTCTTTTACACTGTGCACATATCAAAGGAAAACAAAAAGTAAAAAAATTAAGTGCCTGATCTCACAATACTTACATTCTCATGGTAAAAGATAAACACTAACTAGTAAAACATGTACTGCATAATGTAATTATAAAAACATTTAATAAAGAAAAATAACCAGGGATGAGAGTAGGGAGTATCAAGGTTGACCTTATTGCATTCACAAAAATGTGCAGCGTGACTCTGAGAGATGAGATACGGCCAAGGTATTGTAATGACTCATGGAAACATGCAATATGAACTTACAGAGTTTAGTTCTGATAATCTCAAAGAAAACCCATGTAGTGAGGTTGTCAGTATTGGAAGATGTAGTAAATGGGCCCTTGATGAAACGATTCTAGGGCTACATATTTACTTCCATTAATATTAATTGAGTCCTAGAGAATGGACTTGGTAAGACCATCTTGGGGTCTTGGGGTCCCAACACTCAGACCTTCTACCAGGCCTTACTTTGTTTCTTTGACTCAGTGTCATGTCTGTAAAATTCATCTATGTTCTATGCAACTATGAATTAGTGATTTGTTTTGCCCTAAGTGTCGGTTTTGTGGTTATATCACAGTTTTACTATTGATGGCCATTTGAGTTGTTTCCAGTTCTGTGCTAATGTGAATAGTGATGCTCTGAATAGTTTTCACACGTCTCCCGTCACATATATACACTTTTTCCTATCAGTTTCCTAGATGTGTTGGAATGGCAGACTATTAGGTGGTGCTATGGTTTTCTAGAATAATTAGAAGAAATCATTCTGCCTCTGGAAGTCACAGAACAATTCCTTTACTCCACAGCTCTGTCGCTCTTGACATTGGTGGGTTTACTCATTCATTTTCATTCATTCACTTAATCCAGTTTGCTGAATCTGTAGTGTTACAGAATTGTATTTCCCTGGAGACTGACCATTTTCTCACAGGTTTATTTACCATATGTATTTTCATGTTGAAGAGCACCCTTTCTGGTATGCTGTCCACTGTTTTGTTATTGGTTTGTAAAAGTTTTGTCTATAAACTCTGTAAGAGCTACTGTGATTATTAATGGTATCTTTTGATGGGCACAAGCTTTAACATTTTTACTCTTTATTTATTTTTGAGAGAACAGAGTGTAAGCAGGGGAGAGATAGAGAGAGAGGGAGACCCAGGGTTTGAAGGAAGCTCCAGGCTCTGAGCTGTCAGCACAGAGCCCGATGTGGGGCTCGAACTCACAGACCTCAAGATCATGAGCTGAGCCAAAATTGGATGCCTAACTGACTGAGGCACCCAGGTGCCTTATAATTTGATGAAGGCAAGGCTACCAGTCTTTCCCTCTATGGACGGGTACATGGTACATGCCCTGTGCTGTATAGCATGTGCTCCCCTTCCTGAGGTCATGAAGATACGGTCTTGAGGTTACACTATAAAGAGTGGCGATGCCAGAGGAGGCTTCCAAAGACAGATTTCCTCTCACTGCCAGGAAGATGCCTGTCCCATCTGAAAACACAGCTGAAGACACAAAACCAAACCTTGTACCAAACAAGACCAGGAGATGAGGGGTGGTCGTTATTAGAGTTGTACCGTGCATGGAGCGTGAACAAATCACATGTCATTTCTTATTAATGCACTAGACCTGGCGCCGATGAACAGGAAGGAATAAACAAGTGCGTTGGAGCAGTCTGCTTAGCCACCTGGAACAAATTCGGCAGCTCAGAGCCCTGGCTAGTGCTCAGTAAATTATCTTTGCCCGTGAACTAAGTGGTACCCCTTCAAGAGCTCATCCACCTCACATGGATGAGCAGTTTACATCAGATAACAGATTCTTCACCTCCACAACCCCGCCTGCTGCTATTAGCTCACAGATTTGTCACTGTCCTTTCACTTTATTTCTGGATCGGGCTGGGGAACTGGATGGCTTTGCAACATAGACAGTTTCCCCTCTGCCCGTCTTCCAGACATGAATGTGCATCTGGTGAACTGCCTTATGGGAGGGGCCAAAGATGGTTTGGAAATGCTTTCAGGGATGCAAAAAGCATCCTGTTTTTATTTCAAGTAGTGTGTTACCATGTTGTGCTGTAAAATTGCGTTACTGAGAAAATGATTAAAATATATTTGTGATTAAAATACTAATAGTAGTGATTTAACTTTGGAGGCATTTTTTTTAGTATCTTGTACTATGTATTTTATATAGTTGCATGTAGTGGGATGCTTTAGATCAAATGTACTTTATCTTTTATACTCCAGATATGCACAGATACACGCACATACGTATGTATGTAAATTTGTTTGACCTTCAATGAACAGATGGTAGTTATAATTATATAATTAGCCCAATTTTAAATATGTAGAAGCTGGGGTTTAGACAAGTTAATCACACTTAAATTTACACAACTGGTAAGTGGTGGAAATGGACTTAAACCCACAGGGCACTAGAACTTCGTATTTAGTGTCCCAGGACCAGAGATGTGGTATATTAAAAAGATTCGGGGGGAGGGGGGACACATGGGTAGTTCTGTAGGTTGAACATCTGACTCTTGATTTTGGCTTAGATCATGGTTCCAGGGACCTGGGATCAAGGTCCATGTGAGGCTCCACACTGAGCATGAGCCTGCTGAAGATTCTCTGTCTCAGTCTGTCTGTCTGTCTCTCTCTCTCTATCTCTCCCTCCCTCCCTCCCTCTCTAAAAAAAAAAAAAGACTTAAGAAATGAAACTAGATTTGATACTTGGAAAATACATTGCAGGTTATGAAATTCCGAATAACAGCAAAAAGAGAACAAATGTTAGTAAACTCATTTTAACATATGAAAACTGGGATGCAATTAATAAGTTGAACTGATCATAGGTCAAATTAAAATTAAGGCAAATGAGGGGCATCTGGATGGCTCAGTCCGTTAAGTGTCCAACTCTTGACTTCAGCTCAGGTCATAACCTCACAGTCTATGAGTTCCAACCCCACGCCGAGCTCTGCTTGGGGTTTTCTCTCTCCCTCTCCCTCTGTCCCTCCCTGCCCTCTCTCTCTCTCTCTCTCTCTCTCTCTCTCTCTCTCTCTCTCTCTCTCTGTCTCTCTCTCTGTCTCTCTCAAAATAAATAAATAAACTTTAAAAAGTTAAGGCAAATAAACACTGAAATAGGAGAAGGGCGATTCTTTCACTGTGACCTGTCATTGAATCACTGAGCTGGACACACACGAGCACCCAGGTCTGGGACAGCACAGCTTGATTACAGAGGCTGAGGAGACGATGCTGTACATCACCATGAAAGGACGCAGGTCTGAACCAAACTGACTCCATGACAGGCTTCAAGTTTCCCCTCTGACCTTGGAGGCCTAAGTATTGGTTTCCCAGAATCATTAGACAATAAAAGGGCACAAATTGTTCAACCAGGGACCACCCTAGCAACACCCAATCAGAAGTGGCCAGCTAAAATGCTTAACATTCCCAAGGGCAGGCCTAGAGATAGAAGCTATAGATAATGACTTATTGCTTAAGGCTAGCTACACCCTACGTGAGGGTCCTGGGTCCACTCGGTAATTGGTTAATACTCTAAATGTTGTCATTGGGTCCTGCCAAAAGTAAGGAACACTCTAAGCAAGGTGTAAGGTTAAAGTTACTGCCAGTGATGTCATGCGATAATGATTGGATCACTGTACCTCTGTCACAGTTTCCTGTAACGCCCCCTTCCCAAAACCCATAAAAGCCCTACTCCTGTTTGTTCGGGGCTCTCAACACGGATCCACTGCACTGGTGAAGTCTGTGAGCCCGAGCTTAGGCGCGGCGAACTTAAGCCCGTAATAAAGCCCTTTGCTTTTGCATGCATGACTCAGTCTCCCTGGCGGTCTCTGGTTTTGGGGACGATATTGAACTCTGGGCATAACAACCCTCGACCGTGCGTTGTGAGGGTAAAAAGGGAGCGAGTGGAATCACTGTAAAACTACTCTACGCCCGACTTCGCTGTTGTAAATCTGTGTCTTTCATGGTTTCAATTCTTTCTCTCTCTCTTTGTAAGTCTCAGGTTTACACAATGAGGTAGATATTTTCATCTCCACTTTAGAAATAGAAACCACCAAAGCTTAGAAAGTTACAAAACTTGCTACGATCACACTTGCATCAAAGGGCAAGAACCAGTGTCAGACACTTTACTGGTCCAACATCAAAGCCCTTTTCCCCTTTTTATGCTGCAACACTATCACTTTGTGCTAACCATGTAGTAGCTTTAGGCAAACCATGCACATACTCTGGACCTCAAACCACACCTCTGCGTCTATAGAACAAAATGATTGTCCGTTACAATTTCTTGCCGGCTTGCATTCCAGTGTGGAGGTGAGAACGAGCAAGCCACCTTTGCAAATGCTTTCCCCTTGAATAACACGCACTATCATATATTGAAATAACCAAAGTATATAAAAACTGTTTAACCTCTCTCTCTCTTGCTCACCCCTGCTTTGCTGTGTATGCTTCTGTGGAGATTCTGGGAGGAGGTGAGAGTACTGTGGGATTGGCAAATCAAGGGCAGCCTTGCTTTAAGTTTGTTCCCTGGACCAGAATAAAGTTACTCTTGTCCTTGGCAGGTAATGGAACCGTGGTAATTTCAAATCTATCCTTCTTACCACATCATCATCAAGAAACAGACACGTTCTGAATATATTTAGGGGATGCCTGATTGCTTCCTTCCCATTCTAAGTGAGTTGGCTTGCGGGTCACGGTTGACGTGGGAACAACAAATGGGGGACGCTTTTTCAGAGTGTCCCTCACAGCGAATCATGTCAGCTCTCACTGCCACCCCTGTGCTGTCTCATGGGATTGATATAGACAGCTTTATGAGTTGGATAAAGATAACCAAAGATAAATTCCACAGCACTGGTAATGAGGCGGGAGAGGGTGAAAGGCCTACAGACTCAAATTCCAGTCCTGAATCTTTCATCTGAGTCAGCTCCTAGAAATGAAGGTCACACCATGGTCAAGGCAAAAAGATAGCAGTCTCTGAGTCAAAGTGTCCCTTAGATGTAACTAGTGAGGGGGGTGGGTGAGCCCACATCTTTCACCGTCCCAGATCCCTCTCCTCTGACATGTTGCTAATCCCACTCAGCTGTTATGCGGAAATGGTGACCGGGGAGGACCTCGTGAGGGAAGCTCAGGGGCACATCCCCTGTGTGTGCTGTTCGTGGAGACGTCCCCGGAGGACATGTTTTGTGTAACATTGTTACATCCCCGTCTGGCTCCATCTGGCTGCTCTCCTCCTAAGTGAGGTCAGACCAAAAAAAAAAAAAAAAAGGAAGTCAAAGCTTTGGCCTTAAGAAAGATCCAGATGAGAGAGGAAATATCTGTGTCCCCATTTTGGGTCCCTCCACACATCTTTGAAAGTATCCTTGTTCTTGATATCTTAGCTTAGCAGCTGATCGTAAGCTGATGTTGTGCGTGAGTTTGCATTGTTTCCGTGTGCGGGCTGTGAGCCACCAGCCTTCCCTGTGGGCCTGCGTGTTCTACAATGTACTGGAGTGACCGATAGTAAACTGCAAAATGATGGAATTGAAACAATGAAAAGGCTCAGGTCTTAGCACACCCTTTACTAATTATGAGATTAAAAATTCTAGCAGGTGGACTTGGAGTGGATCAGGTAAGATTTTTTTTCCCCTTATGACTAGATACACACCGAATCCAGGAGCACCCCTGAGGCATTTCTCGGGAGAAGGGACAACATGAAGCATTAGTCTGAGGTGCTGCCGTTCCTCAGAGGACAAGAAATGAGTGCGTGGATCGGGGTGTGTGAGGACAGGTAGGCAGCAGAGGACAGAGCTAGCAGCTTACGATGTAGACTGATCAATCAGACTGTGGCATGATGAGTCTAGTCCAATTTGGTGCCTGTGTTTTCTCCCCATGGAGATCTGGGCTCCAGATTAGGCTGGTGCTTATCTGGGCAGTACGGCTCAGGCGGGGATTGCAGGGAGCTGCAGGGGAGCTGAAGGGTGTGGAGCAAATGGTAATGGAGGGTCCCTTCCTGAGGACCCTTGGGCGTAGCGATCACAGGGACCGTCCAGAGTGTAAGATGAGAAGAGCCAGTTTAGAGAGACACAAACAGGTTTGAAACAAAGCACCTACCATTGAGGTCAGCAGAACCTGAAGCACTGAGCATTTCGGAAAGGGGAGACATCCAAAAAGAGGAGCGAGCATCCCAGGATGCACATGTGCAAGGAAATGTTGAGGACACTGAGTTTGTATGGGTTGAGTACTGGACCATTGCTCAGGTTAAAAGACAAAGAGACAGGACAGGCCCTGCATTACTATAATCAGGTCAGTCCCCTGAACCCGTTTTCTCATGAAGAAAATGAAAAGATGACACATTCAAACCTAAATTGTAAGTATCAAACAAACAAATGGATACGAGCAATTGGATTAATAGTTTTAAAGATAGTTTTTATGATGCGCCAAGCAGTGTTTTGCACATCTATCTCATCTAATTTTACAAAAGTGTAACAAACCCTTGCTCCAGCCCTGTGAGGCGCACAGGCTTTCTCTCTCCATGAAAACAGGCCCAGAGAGGTTCTGGGTAACTTGTCTCCGTCACACAATTAGTAAGTAGCAGAGCCAATTTTTGAATCCAGGAACTTATGACAAAGCTCAAGGTCACAACTACTAAGCTGTGTGACCACTGAAGTTCTAACCCGTGTGACAGTCTGTCACAAGGGTCTGCTCAGGAGTGGTGGTCCAGATGAAGAGCTCCTAACATTTAAATGCCTATTGTCAAATGGTGTTAATGAAATAATCTGAACAAACCTCTCCTGGTAGACACACTTCCTGCCATTTCGTTGTCTTCCACTGGCTCTATGAGGCATCATCACAGATAGGTATTTATGGTGGTAGCGGACTGACCGTTACAGCACTGGCCCATTATTTTCCATTGCATCAGATGGAACACTGGTTGTCTGTTTCCTCTCTTGCCTCAACTTCGTGTGATAGATATTGAGCAGGCTGGAACAGTTACTGCTGATAATGACTCCCATCCATTCTACCAACCTTTGATCTGTTAAAGAGTCAAAAACGCTTTAGATAACCCCTAAGACACACATCACACACTGAAAGTATATGAAACTGTGGTTTATTGGGCTATTCCCTTCAGCTCCAGTAAATGTACAAGGCAAAAAATACATGTTCTAAAGTTCTTTTTAATTTTTTAAAATGTTTTTATTTATTTTTGAGAGAGAGAGAGACAGCATGAGCACGGGAAGGTCAGGATCCAAAGACAGGCTCCAGGCTCTGGGCTAGCTGTCAGCACAGAGCCTGACGTGGGACTCAAACTCACAAACCGTGAGGTCATGACCTCAGCCAAAGTCGGACACTTAACGGACTGAGTCACCCAGGTGACCACCCTCCTATTTTAAAGTTTTATACCTTGACATTATCACAAACTTTAAAATGCAGATGTGAAATACAATCAGATATTACTACCCACCCACTGATGTTACTTGCACATGATAGATTAACGCAATCCCCTCCCGTCTTCCCCTCTCTGTAGTGAGAGCAGAAACTGTCAAGCATTAATTTTGATACCTTAACACAGATACAAACACCTAAACACAGTCCAGTGTGTGACTCAGACAGACACAGTTTAATGCATGCTAGTTCCTTCACACACACACACACAGACACACACAGACACACACACTCACATCACTGCATAACTACAGAATCACACCCACACTGTGTCAAACATCTACGGCTACTCAACAGAGGATACAGCTCTGTCTTCATTCTTCTGTCCCTTTGACTGCTCTTCCCATTCTTCCCCAATGGCTTCCTTACCTTCATACACTATTCTTATTGTTGTTCCCATTTTGTCCCTATACAAGACGCATATGTCCATTCATGTGTTTCTGGAGCGCATATGATTAAGCACCCACTGCCGGGCATTGTGCTGGACACCGAGGCTATGATCAAGTCAGACAAGTAGGAAAAGTCAGACAAGTTGCTGTCCTCACGGAAGATGCATTCTAGTGTCTGGAGCCAGAAAAGACAAAGGTCTGTAAACAAATACCATTTCAGAGCATGGAAAATGAAAGAGAATTAGCACCATTGGAATGAATTTTTTACTTCACCTTTTATTCATTTAGCTACTATCAGGCATTTGTTATCTTCCAGAAAGTAACCAAGGGCTGGGGTAAAATGGTGAGGAAATGAATTTAGAAGGGGAACTCACAGCAGTTCAGAACATAGGGCTTAACCATAGACGTGTGTGCAGAGAGGACTCGGTTCAAACAGAGGTGCTGGGGTCAACCATTCGTCCTCAGAGATGCTGCTGGCAAAGGCTTTCCTGGCACCAGGAGCTGCAGGGTGAGCAGCGGGTAAGGAGGAGAAAATGACCAGAGACCACTCTTATGAAGTCGAAGTTGAATAAGACAGGTTAGGAGAGTTATGCGGAGGCCAGATGAAGGGATGCTTTTCAACGTGAGTGAAATCTCATGTCTGGAAGCCAAGAGAACATGTTGAACATAAAGGAAGGGGCCGCAGAGGAGCAGATCAGGAAAATGTTCAAAATTTGAATTGGTGCAATGACTCTTCTTCTTGAGACCAGAGGAAAGGATGTAAAGATTTGCATTGTTGCGGGCGCCTTTAAGCCCCAGGGGAGAGGAACTGAGGGTCTGTGAGATGGTTAGTTGAGAACCCACGTCCTAGAGGCAGACCTCTCAGGCGGGAATGTCACCAAACTGTGTGTGACCCGGGCTGCATACGCAGTCTCCCTGCACTCCGGTTCCTCGTGTCTAAAATGGAAATATTGTACCTCCCAGCACAGTCCCCACAGAGCTGGTGTGAGGGTGCGGTCAGGTCAGGTGACAGGTGACAACTGTGTTTGCTGGAAACAGAGAAAGCACAGACTATTACTGGTGCTATTTTATTACATACTGTTCATGTACTTATTTATATATTTACTGTTATTATAAGGAAGTTAAACATTTTGTTAGTAGCTCGTGATATCCCCGGAAGTCCATGTTCCCATTTATGTGTAACCTCCAAACTCGACATCTAGAACATACCTCACACTGTGGTGTTTCCGGAATCATAGACAGAAATTCTAAATTTAGACCTATGCCCAAGGCCACTGTCCTTGAAACAAAAGCAAGCTGTGCTTTGGGCGTTGCTAAGGCTCAATGTTATTAAAAGGACACAGATAACAGATTCACAGCACCCTTTTGGCTTCATTTTTGGCAACTTGCTCTTCATATGGTACAAATAATCATAAAATTAAACAGCATTCACTTGTAATTTTATAGCAATTGCTCGCATAGCCTTTGCCAGGTTTCCTATAATAACTTCATGTATAATTAGTACATAATCTTCAAGTATAAATAACACTCTAATTAGTCTGTAATCTGTAATTATAATATACTTTCAGGCAAGGTGTGTGTACATGTGAGTGTATGAGTGAACCGAGGAAGTCTCAAAAACATAGACTTTTTAATAAAATAAAAGAGACTTTGTGGATTTCATTTGTAAACTATTTTCAGCGCCATTAAAGAATAAGTGATAAAACCCACTCAACAAATCTCTGGGCCCGCATATTATACACAGCAATAGTTAGGTTTACACGTGGCAATAACAAATCTAGGTATTACTGGTCATGACTGAACATGCGCAGCATAAGCACAGACATGTGAAGAAGAAACGGCCTCTGCCTGTTTGATTGGTATATTCCATTTAGACGATGGACATGACATCATTGTATAATTTAAATATTGTTGTAACATCTCTCTTCCAGATGAACAAATATTTAGAGGTCAGTAAGCAAATGAATCAAAAGTCATAAAAGTTAACATTTGAAGCCACAAGTTTTAGATTAAAATCATATATTCTTGTGGCACCACCATTTTAAAATGGGGATCAAACTATGCAGAAAGAGGGTGATTAAGACACACTGGCCCACACAGCCCAGAAGTCAACCTGTGTCTGGAACCAACTATACAAGAGGGGGTAGGAGCTTGGCAGCTTTGCAAGAGGGAGGAGAGAAGGGGATGTAAGGGGCGGATACAAAGTTGTCTTCTTTTTAAGGTGTTTACCAGAAACATTAATGAAGGAAACACTGGGAAAAACAATGTTTCTCATTTTATATTGGAAAAGAAAAACATCCTGCTGTCAATTAACAAAATCTGAGATATGAAAGTCTACAGATAAAAAGGATTAAGAAGGAATTACATGAGCCTGAGTACAGTAAACGTCCCTAGAAGAGCCAGAGAATGACATCAAAAGAGGACAATGTGATTAAGGCTTAGACAATATTAGATTAATTCTAGTCCATGTTTAATTCCCAGTAGGTTATGGTCAGAAAGAAAATTCCATTCCAGAACCAGCATCTGTCTAATCCAAAGGATGATTCCAAGGGAGGATGTATTTTCGTCAGCCTCTTGTGGTTTGCCTTTTCTATGCATGGGACCATAATTAGATGGAATCATGTGTTTATTTGCACTTTTTCTGGTTGTCATGATTACTTGTGACCTTATAATGTGAATCTGTTTTTTTGAGGAAGTTTAAATTTCAGCAATAGCTTTAGCTGTGTCAGCCATAAAC
>NC_043714.1:72721788-72724914 GCF_006229205.1 Suricata suricatta | reverse complement strand
GGAGAGATCTACAAGCTCTTAAATATTCACTTTACAAGTCAAACACGTTTGTATTTTCTCATGACATGCTGATTTAATACTGTAAGTCCCTTGTCTTTCCCACCTCATTAAAATAATCACCATCATCACTTTTCCTTCTAGTCTGACACTATTCATTTTGTAAATTGCTTTCACATCCATCAGTTATTCTAACAGTCACAAATACCCCACGAAATACAAGGCCATGGGAAATTTGGAAGATGGAGGGGAAAGAGCCCATCATAAACATCTACCCTAACACAACAGTGACGATGAGAAATCCCTCAGTTGTTTATTCATGCACATTTATTCTACTGATGTGCTTTTACTTAACATTATGCAGTGGAATTCCTTCTTGGTGATACATAAAACAACTTTAATTATGATTCTAGCTACAATAAAAGCTATAACTGCCCACCTAACCATATTCACTATACTAGGTAGTTTGTCCACATTATCAATCCATTATTTCTTAACAAATACTATTAAACGTGCAGCATTTTTCTTGTTTTATAAATCAGAAAATTAGGTTTCAGAGAGATTGAATAGCTTGCTCAAGATAACTTGATAATTTTGTACTATAAATCAATCCCTCCCTATGTTTTCATGTGCCCTTCATTTTTTGCTACTATATGCAATACTGAAATGATCTTCATATATTGTTTTTTCTGCTTTTATATTATTTCCTTAAGTTATCATCCAAAGGTCAATAATACTATATATGTATATATGCATATATACATTACTATATAGAATACTACTAGATATAATCTTTTAAGTGTATTGACATAGGGTGAAGAACAAAATGCTCCAAAGTAACCAGAAGCAATTTAAACTTATACCAGCTGTTCATTTCACAGAACAATTATTAGATTGGGTTGAAACACAGTTCCTCATTATTGCTCTAATTTTCATTCTTTGAGTATGTTTTTTTCCATATGCAACCAAGCATCTGTAGTTCTCTTCTCTGCATTAATCCTTTACCACGTGTCACTTGCCTTTTAGATTTTTTATGTTTTTCTCAAACATATGCAGAGAATTTGTAATTATATTTATAGCCTAAGGCTTGCATGTACATGTGTGTGCATGCATGTGCAGGTATGTGTATTCATACATGAGAGACAAGTCTGATGATCCCTTCAGAGAACGCATTTGCCTGCTTCCCGTGCCTTCCCCCTCTTCTGGTCACAGCACCTGGTTTGCCTTAAGTGACTGTGATCCTTCCACACTGAGCCCACAAGCTCCAGGTGCCATCACCCAGGTCCTAGCAATAGGATCCTCCTAGCAATAGTAATGGCTAATATCTGGGAACCAAATTCAAACTGGAGGCAAATGGAAGATCTGCCCACAAATTTTGCTGGACCATTTGAGAAAGAGGTCCTTTCATTACTCTGGAATGCCTAAGTCAGTAAAACACAGTCTTGGAACTCACGGTGCCATTTTTTCCTCAGGGAAAGGTTTCCTGAGAATAAAGTCACCGTGAGGAGAGTAAACTAAAAACAGAGAGGGAGAAATACCACTGGAGTGCCCCAACTCTGCTAAGACTGAAACAAATCTTAGGTGTGATCTTTTTGGTCCTGGGAGATCCTAATTTAAGTCAGTTGAGTTACACTCTGGCCTTGTTGTCAAATACTATCTGCTGTTTTTCAGTCTGCCCACCGGCTTCCCATCCAAGCCTCAGCAGTTCAGAGTGTACACCTTGTGTAATCTGTCTTCTCACTGGATCCCATCTACATCCTACTGTTCTTTCAATTCCCTTTGTCAAGGGTCTATGCACTGACCATAACACACATCCTGAGAGTCCTCAGTAAAGAATTTCCAGGTGATCACCACCCTCACCGCTCAGTGATTTCATAAATTTCTTGTTTCAGATTGACCTGGAACTTCACCTTTAAAAATCTGAATCCTGGGGCGCCTGGGTGGCTCAGTCGGTTAAGCCTCCAACTCCGGCTCAGGTCAGATCTCACGTTCGTGGGTTCGAGCCCCATGTCAGGCTCTGTGCTGACAGTTAGCTCAGAGCCTGGAGCCTGCTTCAGATTCTGTGTCTCCTTCTCTCTCTGCCTCTCCTCTTCTCATGCTCTGTCTCTCACTGTATCAAAAAAAAAACCATTAAAAATCTGAATCCTATGACTCTGCTCAGAAACTCCCATAAGTGGTGCTTGAATGCCAACACCTGAGGTTCTTTAAATACCCTCTCATTGTGGGGCACCTGGGGGGCTCAGTCGGTCAAGGGTCCAACTGTGGCTCAGGTTATGATCTCATGGTCTGTGGGTTCAAGCCCTGCATTGAGCTCTGTGCTGACAGCCCAGAGCCTAGAGCCTGCTTCACATTCTGTGTCCCCCTCTCTGCCCTCCCCCACTCACTCTCTGTCTCTCTCTCAAAATAAAATAAAGACATAAAAAAATAAAAAGAAACACCTCATTGTGTATTATGGCTACTCTCCCCCAACCCACAGCTATATTCATATTCTGAATGTGGAATTCCATAGCTAAGGGCAGGACAGAAGTACACATTAGACCCCAAGTAGGTGGAGGGTACTCACTAAAGGAATGATTGTATAGATTAGTTTAATCCATATTCTGGCATATTAAAATCATCCTACAGAGAAAAACAACTGGTTTTTTCTTACATTTGACACATTCATATGATACTGTTGGGGGAGGTCATCAAGAGGATGTAATTGACCATTGGTGGACCCTTGAGCTGAATCTGGCAGTTGAAGGTTCCTCATTCCATTGTGTGTCCTTGAATGTGCCTTCTGCTTGCCTTCCCACTCCCAGAAGGGGTCCCAAACATACAGCCTTGAGATAGTAATAAGTTGTGGAGACTGGAAGGATGATTCGCATGACTAAACCCAGTTAAAACCTCAATATAAACTTATGCCCAAGACAGAAGTAAGCTTCCTTCTTGAGTATAAATTCCCTTGCTTATTGAACCTTCCACCTACCTCACCAGAGGGACCTACCTTTCTTTGGTCTCTCCCTGCCCTCCACCTATGGAGACTAGTTTCAGGTTATACCTCTGAAACTCCCTAGGTTACAAACCAACAAATACTATATGATGTGAAAAATGCCAGGTGTGTTTGTGCTAAACTTTATTGATGTGAAT
>NC_043714.1:72701848-72721688 GCF_006229205.1 Suricata suricatta | reverse complement strand
GGAGTTTGCTGTGGGGTTCTGCCTGTCTCCTTTTCCCACCTAGAAAATTTCTGCTTCGTCTTTGAGATTCCACTTCATCAGCCAACTGTGAATATTTTACGACCTTCTCTCAATGAACTGAATGCTTCTTCATTAAAACCGCTGGTGTGCCCTTTCCTTTTCTTTTATAAAATCCAGGCACTGTGACATGTGGTGCCTGCCCAGTGTTAGAGCTTTGTGGTTGTTTGATACGGGGCTTCATTTCTCCAGATAGCACAGAGTTTGCCACAGAGTGGACGTTTAATAAATATTGCCTTCTTAAATTATGTAGAGATAGCAGAATGAGCCGAAACTGTCGGCACTCCTATCAAGGGCTGCTAAGTTATGTGAGGTTCAGAAACAGACTGTTTGGACAGAGCACTATTCACACCAGATGACTGAGAGCAGGAGGCAACAATGCCAGTCGTCAGGGTATTAATTTTGGGAGGAATAAGGCCAGTCGGTTTGATAGAAAGGATATGGATCCTCCATGTAGTTTGCATGAAAATTTGGAAGATTAAATTAACTGCTTCTACTAAAAACCAATACTTTACTGGTGGGAAATTGAGTTTCCCTTCATATTTCCAGGAGAAAATTTGCTTCTGTGCCACTGGCAGAGAGAAATGCACTGGCCACCGTGAAATGGGGAAAAGTTTAAACAGAGGAAATCTCCATTGGGCATCCATCCTCCAGAGTAGGAGGGGAAGAATTTGCAAGATGTAAGAGGGGACGGAATCCATGTTTCTGTTGCCTGATAGAGAGACACTAGCAGATCTTGTAGAAGGAAAAAGTTTTCCAGGGGCCAAGGAAAGAACCAGGAGCTGTGTAAGAGCTCAGCAAAGTGGTGGAATTCAAATTTTCTGCTTTCCAAATATCTACAACCAAGAGAGAAGATTAACTAAAGAAAATTTACTGTAAAACTAAACAAAACTACTTAAACCTTACATTGTATTTAGAGAATGTAAGCAGGGCACACCTGTGTGACTCAATCAGTTGAGTGTCTGATTCTTGATTTTGGCTCAGGTCATGACCTCAGGGCCCTGAGATTGAGCCCCACATCAGGCTCCATGCTAGCCTGGATTCTCTATCTCTCTTCCTGGGCCCCTCTCTGTTTTTGCACCCTTTCTTTCTCTCTCTCTAAAATAAACAAAGTAGAGAATGCAAACAAAGAGGTATACAGAAAGATCACTCTGTGGCCATATGATAAGCCCTAATGAATAAATTATAAAGCAAGAGACATATTTGGGCAGCAATTACAGTCTAATACCTAGAAATAACCGATTCCCTTACTTCTTGTCTTGTTATCGTAGAAGAACATTGAAAGACACACACTGTGGACAGAAAGCTATGCATCGTGTATGAAGATGGCTCTGTGTGGTCACTCACAGCCTCACCAGCAGTAGCTTTGCATTTTATTCCTTGAACAGAAATACATGGAATCATCTAGCACTCACCAGAATCTTACAAATTGCATGGTGATGGCATTAAATAATAAAGAGAGGAACATCTTCTCTTTACTGGTTGTCTCATATGCCAAGCACCATGATAAGCTAGCTCTTCACTCAAGTGTCTTTCCCCTTTATAAGATACTATAAATGTAAACTTTAGTATTCTCATGTTGTAGGTTAAGAGGTTATGTTAGAGCATATTAGAGAGCTTACTCAAGGCTAATTTGTTGAATTGATACTTGAATCACAAGCTCCAAGGTCCATAGGTATTCTTAACAGAGAATCCTAATACTAATCTGTTCTTTGATGATATTCATGCATATATACACGTACACCAATAAAGAGGGGGAAACTGTTGGTAGACTAATGGAGGAAGTGAGGAAAGGAAGTAAGTTTTCTGGACCCATAAACACAGGAAGGAAGGAAAAGAAGAAAGAGGATGTAAAGAAAAGAAACAAGATAAATTTAAAGTTACCAGCTAAGAACCCAGGTTTCTCACCAGATGGTTCCTAAGAATAAAAGGCCCAAAACGACTCAGAGAGGATTTTCTGTAAGGCAGTTAGGTCTCCTAAAATTCTCAGCTCAGTAAGTGCAAATTAAATGCAAAAATAGATATTTTCCATAGCATTCCCTGTGTAATCTTGTACATTTCAAACTTCAGAAGCAAACTGGATAAAAGTGAGCAGATCTGTCAAAATGTATGGGTATAATCTGATGCAGCCATCACTAAGATGGATTTGCTGGTCAGAGCTCTAGCACTTCTGTTTGCCTTTAAAACCATTTTTATAGACTTCTTCACACACTTTCTATCTCTAGACCCAGAGTGCCTTGCTGCCAGGGATTATGATTGCTTCTCAGCGCCCACCATGCCTGAGCTAGTGCCCAGCACATAGCTGGTGCTCGTGGCTTCCTATCTTTCTTCACATCTGGCCCTTGCCATAAACAAGAGGTTAATTCATCACTGGGGCCTTCTTTGTCTTGGTTTCCATATTTTAGTTCAAGTAGCAATGATAGTAACAAACCTCTGTCTCAGAGAGTTATTGCCAGCAGTGTTTGAAATAACGTGTAAAAATGCATAACACACAGCTAGCTCCACATTGAAAATAGATGCAAGGCTAGGGCTTTGAGAACATGTGGAGTTGAATATGACACTTTTCCTGATTTCAAAGAATTTATAATCTAGCAGGAGGAGAAGGCAAATTTAAAAGAAGTTGGTACAATAGGATGAGCTTTGAAGTCAGACACTGACTTGAAACCTGCTTTTTCCACTTACTGTGTGATCTTAGAATATGACTTAAAAATATCTGCACTTCATGGTCATCTTAAGTAAAAGGAACCCATAATACTAATCTCAAGGAGGTGTTGTTAAAGTTAGAGATACCGTGAGTTGTGAACTTTGCAAAACATGTGGCAAATTGTACTCGAAAACAGTATGCGTGATGGTTATTAATTCAGATGACATGAACTCATGAAAGCAATGATCCAAGAACATGTATAGCAAATGTCAGTGGGGGGGGCATAAATATATATGATACTGAGATAATTCGGAAGAAAGATGCATTTGGTTGGAGAGAGAAGGACATGAAAATAGTACAATAGGATTTCAAGAAACAGAACATGGGGAAAGTTTCAAGCAGAAAGAACCCTTTGAACAAAATGGCAGGTTCAAGAAAGTTGGCATGGATGTATACAATAGTGATTCATTCATTTATTTTTAACAAAGCGTACAATGCAGAATAATGGAAAAGATTGAAGCTTCAATTTCAAAGCTAAGGTGATTGTGTGTATTGAGAGCAGGAACAATGGATATTGAAGCTCTTTTGGAAGGTCTAGAGATTTCGAATGTCAGGAAATATACTGAGGATAAGAACAGTTGGAAGATTACATCAGCAGTCCAGCTAGTGATAATTAGGGGAGTTATAACAATGGTTAACATTATGGGTATTAACTATGTGATGGACATGCAATATTATAAATGCATTAGTTTTCACACTTTCCTATTCTATACCATTTTAATCTATAGTTTGCAAAAGAGGAAATCAAGGCTGAGAGAGATTGACTTAAAGCTCTAGGCCAAACATCAATGAAACCATTTTGGGCCAACCATTCAAATAAGATGTGTTTCAGATCAAAATTCATTATTTTTGGGTGTTTTTACCCTCTGGATTATATTGTGAAGTTCTAGATGAAGGGACAAATTGAAATGAAGGCATAGTCATGGGAAAGATTTCTGGACTTTTAAAAGATATAAATTATTATATGCTTACATTTGTCTTCCTGCTCTGGAACATAAATTCCAAAAAGTTAAACACACACTAATTTCCCACATATTGAACACCTAATGTGTTTGTTGAATGACTGGGTGAGTCACTGCACATATTTTCTGCCATGCCTGATAGGCATGGAGGGTGCTGGCAACAGTAGTCAGGCTCTCTTTCCCGGCTAGGAGTGCTCTTATGCCATTACTCGGGGAAGGCACAGTACCAGGCATGTCCTCAGGGAATGACATGGCAAACCATCCCATGCCCACCATGTTCTTAAAAACTTGCAATGGCTCCTTATTGTCCCCAAGATTAAGTTTGATCTTAAGGTCATGACATAAGAGACCCTTGTGCACTCTGATTAGCCTTCAAGTCTTAATTTCCTTTGCTTTTCCCTTACGCCAAGGACCGACACACTGATTTGTTAGACGTCACTGAAACATGTCACACTATTTCATGCTTCCTTAGCTTTTTATTTGTTATTTCTTTGAGCTGGGGTACATTTATACTTTTTCAGGCTGGTTTTACCTGTTGCCTCCATATGGACCCTTCTTGGGACACTTTAGCTCACAAAATATGGTTAATAGCTTCCCTTTTCCAGCACATGGTGTCTTTTCCCTCCACTCTTCTTTCCTACTGTATCTGAAGACCTCTTTTCTGCTTCCTCAGGCTCCAGCACCATGCACAGTCCCTAAAAATCATATGGAATATTCACTGAATTGAGATACTTATATAGCATTGAACACTAAGAATTTAAATGCACTTGTTTTCCTAAATATGTTTTCTCCATCAGAGCACAACTAGCTGAAGAGAAGACAAATACATTAATTAAGCTAGTATCCGTAGTTTGCAGTGCTTGGAAGTGTTTATTCACTGAATGCATGAAAACCATTCTGCCCGAGGCCGAACCCTACTCTGGGTGTACCACTCATGCAACTCAGCTTACCACCACTGCAATCATCAGGACCATAACACCGCCACCAGCCTTTCCCCACCAACCCCACCCATCTCACCAATCACCATCACCAGACCAATTTTATTTAGAGGCCAAAATGTAAAAGCTTTGTGATAAGATAAAAGGTAGAAATCTTGGCTTACCAATTACTATTGGCATCATCCCGGGCCATTTCTTTATCTGTAAAGGGGACATAATGATGCCAATCTCCCAGGCATATAATGGCCATTAGATGAGAAAGTGCTTTAGATGCAAATGCTCAGTGCAGTGCTAAGAACAGAGGAAGAGAGGGGTAAGTGCATGGTGTTTACCTCCTTCTTCCTCTGTTTCAGACCATACTGTCTGTTCAAGTGGATATCCCAGTTCCCGCCCCAATCTAACAGAGGACATATAGACAGTAAACATGCCTTTGGTTGTCACAGCACCTATGCATTAGAGATGTAAAGGCAGGGTTACATGAAAGAGACTGTAGAGGTCAAAGGGATAGGAAGCAAGCCCTGCTGAACCCTGGGTAAAAAAATGAACTCATCATTTTATTGTCTTCTGCTTAGAAGAGCAGAGAATATAAATGATGTGTAATAGGTCCTTGATGATTGCATCTCACTCAAGACTCTTTAGCCTGGAGGTTTTTATCCCTTTTCACCATAGAACTATTTATAGCTGAAATAAACTTTATCTTTGTAATGTGGCAATTACGAGCCTTTCTTGCTCCTAGACCCCCTCCTATAAGCTGTTGGCACATTCGAGGCCACAGAACCTAGAACATAGATTCAAAAGACCTGTGAGCCTTAAGGTCTCCACATATGAATATGCCCCTGCATTTTCTCAAACTAGTACTTCTTAAGAAAAGCAGATACTAGTTTTGCTGCAATACATTGAAATCTCACATTTTCTCAAGACTGGAGGCACTTGAGTCCAATGTCTCAAAATGAGAATGTTCAAGCACTAGAATATGTTTAAAGAAAAGGGAAAAAGGAAAGGAATGCACATTTTTAAATCCCAAAGTACAAGTTCTCTCTTCATCCCTTGCACATGATGTCCGTTCACCCTTCATAACCTACCATTTCTTCCCCCCTTTCAGGTGCAACACTGAGATTCTGAGAAGTCAAACAGCCTTCAGACCTGGTGTCTCAGGCTAGGTTTATCACACCAGATCCCTGCATCTTTGTCTTCTCTTTGAAAAGCTATAAATCTTTCAGTTGGCTTAGTCACCAACAATGAGAGCATGACTCTTCACTGAGAGAACCCTCCCCACTACGACCATTGCCAACATTTTGAATGTTGCCATGTAATTTAATCACATAAGCATTAGATGAAAAATGTACAAAATAGGAATACAATTAGTCCTTCCTCAAAGTATCATTGGGAGGATAAAATTGAATGATACACATGAAACTTGATTTGTTCATTATCTTGCATTTAGGAAATGTTCAATAATTGTACTTGAGTATGGCTGGACCATAGAACAGACATATGGCTAGCTTCCTCCAAAACTGCTAAGCATTTTTCCAAAGTGTTGGTAGACATTTCTGTCAGCTCCATATCCTCACCAACATGTGGTGTTCTTAGCTTTTTTGATTTCAGCCCTTCTTGTGAAAGGCAAAAGGCCAATTGGCATTTCCCTGATGATGAATCATGTCCAGCAACTTTTCATCATGTATTTCTTGGCCACCAATTTATCTTCTTTGTATATTCAAACTTTTGTCCAAATTGTATTAGTTTTATATGATGAAATTATAGAACTGCTTCGCTTTATACATAATCCTTCAGTTTGTATTCTTCTATTGATTTTCTTAATGGGGATTTTTGAGAAACAAAACGACTTATTACAACAAAGGCACATTTAATATATTTTCTTTTCTTTTTTATTTTACTCATTCTCCCCACCTACCTCCCTTCTGACAACCACCAGTTTGTTTTCTGTATTTAAGAGTGTGTTTGTTTGTTTATTTATTTTCCTTTTTAGATTACACAAATAAGTGAAAGCATTTGGTATTTTCTTTCTCGGTCTGACTTAATTCACATAACATAATACCTTCTAGGGTATATATTTTAACACTAGAGATTTTTTAAAGTTCTAAGATAATGTTGCCTGCCTACACTTATCAAGATATTCTTCAATATTTTTATTTAGAAACTTTTTGGTTCTAGCTTTGAAGTTTAATTTATGACACATTTCAAACTGATTTTTTTGTGCATGGACTGAGTAGAGTTTAAAATATTTGTTGCAGATAAATGATAACATATGTCCACAAAAAGACTTCTGCAAGAATATTCATAATATGGCCAGGAGCGAGTAAAAAAATCTGTCCATGAAAGGGAAATGAATACATAAACTATGGCATATTCGCCTAGTGGAATGGCACTTACCACTGAAAAGAAATGGGCTGCTGACATAAGACAACACATATGAATGAAGGTAAAGAACATTGTGTTGAATAAAAGAAGCAGGCACGAAAATAAATTAATGTGTAATGTCACTGATGGAATTTCAGGTGCATAGAAAACCAGGCTTCAGTGCTAGAAATCAGAAAATACTTAAATGAGGAGAGAGAGTTAATTGACTGGAAGAGGTCTTGAGGGAACTTTCATTATGTGTCATATTTGGGGAAGGGGTACATGTGTGCACTCAATCCTTGAAATCAACAAACAGATAAAATATATACATTCCATCTCAAAACATAATGTCAATTAAATAAAGTAGGAGAGGAGTGACTGGTGACCAAGGCTTTCTGCATCAACCCACCAGGTGGTGGGAGTCAGGGCACGAGTGTCCCTCTGTGCCAGAAGCCCTACCCCAGTCCCACCCTCCCAGGGCGCACTTGCCTTGTTTCCCAAGAAATATAATTATATGACTTTCTTTTATTTGTGAATTCGTCTCAGAGGAGACCGAAGCTAAGAGAAGTTTAAAAAGTGTTCAAGGTCTCAGAAATGACATTTTTAATCACTCAAATTAAGGTGTGCATGAGAACCATCTACCTGCTCTACTCTGATGCTTGGAGGGCAAGTTGAGGCGGAGGGGGGCGGGGCTCTCAGATGCTCAGGAACCACGTGGTTCTGGAGGGAAGGTCCGAAGGGGCCTGCTTTGCACTGCCAGCACTTCAGATTTCTACACGTATCAGGAGTGAAATGCTAACTAATTCATATCAATTAGAGGAAAATTAGGTTAATTTACTGTGTATTAAATATGTTTTTGTCTGTGTCCCAAAGTAAGAGGGAGTTTGGTGTGTTTAACTTACTTTCCTCTTACTTAACTTATTTATTATTACATCATAAATAGTGATTAATTCATTTGTCAAATATTCCACCTAATGTGTGGAAATCCAAGACATATGTAGAAAAATGCAAGAGAGAAATTCATATTCAGCACATATTTTGTTTAAAGTATTTTCTACCTGACTAGCTTCATTCAGAATATATAATATTTTATTCTTTGAGCATTTACAATTCAGTTTTTAGGAGATTTTCCACAAATTTCTTTTTAGTTAGTGCATAACTTTCACACTGCTTTAGGAACATTTTTAAAGGTTTTAAAGTGGCTACTCCCCAAAACCAAAAAATAAAACAGAAAACAAAACAAAATAAATATACAAAACAACAAAGCAATTCCTGAATTATTCAACAGAAATCAGAGATATCTGAAGAAATTAGGACAAAAATAGTCATAGAAAAATGAAGCCAGAAATAGCCTCGTCCACAAAATGTTTTCAGAGTTTCCCATAAACTTGAGGTCGTTTGTCAGCAAATTTTGTTCTGCCCTTACTAGTGGTCCCTGGAGAGGGGGGCAGACAACATGTTACCGTCTGTCTTCACACCTTAAAGATAAAAACCGCCACTTATTTTTACCAGCGGAAGATGAATTTATCTGGGAGTATAGAAAACTGCCATCTGGACTAACAAGTGATGGCAAAACCATAGACAAGCCCAAAGAACAAAGGAGAGGTACCCTTTTGTAGGGAGAAAAGGGGAGAAGTTGGGAGGGCATTGTATACTGAAAATCCATTGGAGTCATCTGGGAGTTAGGACGATCGTGGCTTCTCATTGGCTGAGCTGTTCTGAGGTGGATGGGAAGGAGACAAGGGAAGCACTTATTCAGCGGCTGGGATAGTAAAGTTGTGTCCACTTCCAAGGTCAGGACCTTGTGAGGTCAAGTTCATCTCTTCCTGTTGGGTCTGCAGTTGAGGACGTGGTTGTGAGGTTTCCCGTTATGAATTTCTAGACCGTTTTATGAAGAAAAATAGAGGTTCAGCAAAAAACAATTATTACCAAGACACTATCTCTCTTTTTTTTTTAATTTTTATGTTTATTTATTTTTGAAAGAGAGACAGAGCACGAGCAGGGGAGGGGCAGAGAGAGAGGGAGACATGGAATCTGAAGCAGTCTCCAGGCTCTGAGTTGTCAGCACAAAGCCCGTGGTGAGGCTCAATCTCACAAACTGCAAGATCGTGACCTGAGCCTAAGTCAGACCTTTAACTGACTGAGACATGCCACCCAGGGGCCCCAAGACACTATCTTTTGATAAGTGGATGACTACAGTGTAATGGAAAATACCGACGATTATGTTAGGAAGAGGATTTTTTTTAATTAAAATTCTTCAGGAAGATACACAAAATAGCACAAATGCAAAAAAAAAAATGGGTAGTAATTCCCACACATGTTAGCTATGACTCGCATCAATTGCAAATATTAATAGAAGGATACTTATCCATTTCTGGAGGAAGAGACATACCATAGAACTTTTCTTTAAATCATCTGAAAAATTGTAGCTTTGATGATCATTGGACATTATTCGCCACACTTGGTGGCAGATAGGAAGAAATTTCTTTCTTTGCAACCACAGGGTTTTAAGGTTCCACCATAACAGAGGTGGTTGCAGGTCAGTTATAACAAGGGTTAAACTGAGGGAGGCATGCAGACCTCTGCTTCTGATTATGGAGAACCAGACTGTACCAGATTGCCAAGGAGAACATTTTGATGAACCAGATACAAAATTTTAGAAAGGATGCATGTTTGAAGCCACCACATAGCTAACCAAGCTGGCAAGGCATGAGGGGGGAAGTCCTAAAAGAAAAAAAAAAAGAAGGAAATATAGAAATATAGAAAGATAATCCAATGTGTATACTAGTTTTCCACACAGGGTATATTGAGAAGTAGAGAAGAATTAGGTAAAAAGCTGAAAAGCTAAAATAATCCAGTATTCTAACAGGTCTATGAAGATGAATGTTGGATTACAGGATCAAGCAGGAAGAGGGTCTCTAATGGACACATGGCTTTCCAAAGGGCTACATAGGAGAGCAAAGGGTGAAATGGAAATGATCAAGCTTTAATAAAGATTGATTTCCAGTGTCAAATCAGGTCAATCTCAGACTGGATTAAGGTGATATACTCCTGGAAAATGGAAAGATAAAACCTAATGTGGGAATCTAAGACTATCTAGAGCCTTAAATAATTTCTAAAATATTTCATGACATTCAATTACAAATTAGCACACATACTAGAGACAAAAATAAAATGATTTAAATTGATATGAGAAAAAAACATTAGAAAAATACTCAGGGGATCTATGTATTAAAATTATGAGACACAGAAAGTAAAATAAATATGATCTTATGTTCATGAGAACAGATGATTAGATGGACAATGTCAACAAAAAATAAGAATCAGTAAAGATGGAATTATATTGAAACTCCAAGAAATAAAATAATTGAAACCGAGAACTCAATATATCATATTAACAGAGATTGATATGATTAAGGAGAGGATTACTGAAGCAAAAAATAGGTCAGCAGAATATAGAAGACTAAGCTATAGAGAAGTGAAAAAAGGATGAAAATGCAGAGGAATTTTTTTATTGAAATAATTTAAGTCAAATCTATAAAAATGGAGGAAATGTTCCTTTCATGAATTAAAAGCTTTGATATTTTAAAGACTTGGTTTTCTCTAATCTGGCCTAAAGAGTCATGAGGATCCATTCACACTCTCAGCTAGAAAATCAGAAAGCCAAGCAGGTGAAGACAATTTTGAAGAACGAGTCATTTGTCATACACTAGCAGGCATCAGTTGACAGAGCTTCCATAATTAAGACAATTTGTTATTGGCATCAGAGTAGATACATGGGTTAATAGAAAAGAAAGAAGAGCTCAGACACAGATCTACCCTTGTGCACCATTAGATATTTACAGCAGTAAAATATACACAAACAGGGAAAATATTCTGCCACTGAGGGAATCTGAATCAATCAATATTTGTACAAAGAAAGCTAGACTTTGGCTTCTCTCTCATACTTTAAACATTGGACACAATACAATGTCTATGAGCAGTAGAATGGATAAATACCTAATACAGTGGAGTATTATGCAGAGATGTAAATAAATAAATCACTGCTATCTGCCATGATATCAGTGAATATCACCTTATTTAAAAAGTCACATAAACACAAAAAAGTGCAAACTTTTTTTCAATGTTTATTTATTTTTGAAAGGGAGGGAGGGGCAGAGAGAGAGGGAGACATACAAACTTTATGGTGACATATGTATTATATTGTATATCAGAATATCAGCCAAAACTCATCAATGATGTTAAAAGTTAAGGTAGTAGTTCCCTCTAGGAAAGTTGTAGGATGGGGACAGGAGAGTGATAGGGATATTTCTGACTTGTTGCTGATATCCTAAACATCCTATTTCTTTACCTGGTGGGTGGGTGGTTACACAGGCATGTTTACTCTGGAAAATGTATCATCTTTACACTGAATCTTTGTGTGCATCTCTCTCTTTCTCTTTCTCTGGGGCATGTATTATTAGCTCCTTTTGAACCACATAGAACTGGATAGAACAGGGTTACGCACCAAAGAAAAGCTCAATAATATTTTTATAACTACGTGTGAAAAAATGTTATCTGCATTCACTGACACAGAATGAAACCTGTAAGTCTCATCAAGAGAAATACTCAGAGGCAGTGGGCAGTGGTAAGGTAGAGAGGAAGACTGTTGAAGGAAAGAGGAATGTTAAATTAGAGAAGGAAAAATAAAAACCTGTGTAATTTATAGTGAGAATGTTCTTTCTGGCCCTCCCATTGCCCATCTTATCCTCAAGTTGTGCAGCCAGGAAATTGAAAATTAGAGAAACTTGATCATACTCTCCAACACTCACAACACATCAAAGTCATCATCTTATTTAAACTGGTATTAAGTGGTGTAGTTTAGAATACTCTTCAAATATAAGAAAGTTTGTATTTCCTTGAATTTTTTAAAGAGGTCTTCAAGAATACATCATGAATACATCAATAAAAATCTATGGATAAGAATTATCTTTCTGGGAAGTTGGAAGAGATGCAGTGTTCTTTATTCCCCTTGCTAAATACAAC
Organism: Suricata suricatta; assembly: GCF_006229205.1. Lineage (NCBI taxonomy): Eukaryota > Metazoa > Chordata > Mammalia > Carnivora > Herpestidae > Suricata > Suricata suricatta. Next base: position 72,709,644 of record NC_043714.1, on the reverse strand, counting down.
TAAAAAGCTCCGGACATTATATACAAAACAAACACTGAAAACTCTGCAAGGTGGAAAGAAGAAAACATACTAACTTTTAGAAATCAGTCCCCCAGGAATGACACAGGGAAGGAAGGAAGGAAGGAAGGAAGGAAGGAAGGAAGGAAGGAAGGAAGGAAGAGAGAGGGAGGGAGGGAGGGAGGAAGGGAGGGAGGGAGGAAGGAAGGAAAGAAAAAGAAAGGAAGGAAAGGAGGAAAGAAAGAGAAAGGAAGGGAGGAAGGAAAGAAAGGGAAGAAGGAAGGAAGGAAGAAGAAAGGAAAGAAGGAAGGAAGGAAGAAAGGAAGGAAGAAAGGAAGGAAGGAAGGAAGGAAGGAAGGAAGGAAGGAAGGAAGGAAGGAAGGAAGGAAGGAAGAAAAACAAAGATGCCCAGTTTTTCTACCTAATGGAGCAAGAAGGGGCAGCCTTGCAAGGTATAGAACTTTTCCACAGTACCTTCTCTACTTTAGGCAAACACCACTGAAAAGCCTGTGTCTCACCTTCACACATGTAGTAAAGGCCCCGTCGGGAGATTAAACTTCTACACTCGCCAGGCAACCAAAACATTAAAACTTTTACAAGTAACTCAACACAGATCCCAGAGTTAAATTTCAAACATGAAACTAAACTTTTAGAAAAACCCAAGAGAAAATTCTCAGGATGTAGAATAAGACAAAATGTTGTTAGACTCAACACCAAAGTCATGACCTTTTATGAAATCCTCATAGCTAGATCCAATGGAAAATGAGCAGAAGAAGAAATAGAAGGAGGAAGGGAAGGGAATGGAGAGGGAGGATTGAGGAGAAAGAGAAAGAGAAAGAGAAAAAGAGAGAAGGAGGGACAGGGAAAGAAGAGAGAATTCTAAAAGGCTAGAATTTGAAGAAAAAAACCTAAAATATAGTCAGTTTATTGAGCATGCAAACATTCATTCATTTATTCAACCAGATAATGTTAAATTAGGGGTCCTGCCAAGGTAATGTCAAAGTTTTTGCAAAATTTGACACATGTACTCTTACAGATTACAGGTTTTCTTAATAAAAAAAAAGTGTTATTTTGAGGAGAAAGGCAATTTTTAAAAAGATAAAGAAAAACCAATGGCTTGTTCAGGGGGCCCTGGTACCCAGGCTGTAGACTTGAGTTTACAAACTAGTGGAAGTGAGGACAAAACAGAGTATAAAGAAATGTAGGTGGTCAGGGTTATGGTTGCCTAATGACAGAGTCAATTCCTCTAGGAAGCTATAGAAGGTGGGGCTGGTTTTGGCTGCAAGTGAAAGAAAAATAAAATAGCCGTAGATCAAGGAAGATGGCACCCAGTACTCAGCCCAAAATACAACCCAGACTCACGTCAAACTTACTGAAGAAACTCAAACTCTAGGATCTCTCAGTGTCATGGGAATATCCAAAGTCTGAATCTGAGTTTCTGCCACCTAATTAGCTTCCAGAGAAGAAGAACATGGACGGACTTCTGCTAGATAGACCTGAGTTTGACTTTTTTTTTTTTTTGAAATGCTTATTACTCAAAATCTTAGCCCACTCTGTTGGTCTATTTCATAAGGAAATACCCACAGCCAAAGATGTTGTCACAATATGCATTTCAAACATGGGAACTTCTGCCTCTTAGCCACTAACCTCCCTGTTTGGTCCATTCTTTTCTTACTTCAATGGCTTAAGATCATTTGAAACAATAGGCTCAGATAGGAAACACATTGACTCACTGCTGAATGAAATAGATGTATATATACATACATACATACATACATACATACATACATACATACATACAATGGAATAGTACTCAGTCATCTAAAAAATATGAAATCTTGTCATTTGCAATGATGTGGATGGAGCTAGAATGTATTATGCTAGGTGAAATAAGTCAGAGAAAGACAAGTATCATATCATTTCACTCATGTAGAATTTAAGAACCAAAACAGATGAATATATGGGAAGTGGGGAGGAAAGAGAAGAAAGAGAAACAAACCACAAGAGACTCTTAATGATAGAGAGCAAACTGAGGGTTGATGGAGGGATGTGGGTGGAGGATGGGCTAGATGGGGGATGGGGATTAAGGAGGACATTTGTTGTGATGAGCACTGGGTGTTGTACGTAAGTGATGAGTCACTGGATTCTACTTCTGAAACCAATATTGCACTGTATTTTAACTAAAATATAAATTTAAAAAGTTAAAACATTAAAAAATGGGATTTTTAAAAAAGATTTGGGGCCACATTTTGGGGGGGAATGTAGGGAGGCATATTTTTAACTTCTGCCATGGTTGCCATTTCAGAGTGAGTCTTTATGATTGCTTAAAGTTTCTGTGGAAAAGCAATTGTTTCCAACTCTGCAAGGCGACAAATAATAAGGCTCTCAATGAGTTTAGAATACAAGCCACACACACAGCACATCCCTTAGCACTGTGATATTTCTTTCCATTCCTTCTGCGGAGCATCATGGGATAAATTTATCCTCATCTTGTATAAGGTGAGCATATATACCATTTCACCTGGTATGACCCTGACTTCGACTCCTTGTCCACACAAATTTATTAATGGTTCCCCTTTTCACTGTGAAAGAATCAGGGTTGGAAGATAAATTATGTTTATCTTTCTTTTGACAGACTTCACCAAACAGATCAAGTAGTAACTATACACTCCACTATTGTAAGTGTTTTCCATGAATTTGCCTAAGACTCGAGCCTTGATCATTGTATGATGTTGAGTCTGGAGATTAAGTGAACAATAGTTAAGCAAAATGGCTTGGCTCTGCTTAGCAATCACAAACTTCCCAGAGTGCAATGGGTGCACCCCATTGCTTGTTGCTACACCCTTTCTACTAGGCTAATGGCAGATTTTATATTCTCTTAGCAATAGCATCTCTTTTGTAATACTAAATTCTATACCAACTAGTGACTGAGCGTGGCTACGTTTAATGGAATACTTAATGAATGGTGGCTTACACAAGCATGTTACATGTTTCAACATGGGGAGAATAACTGATATTGTCACTCCATTCCAGGATGGCAATTATTTTTTTAGTGTATTATTTATTTTTGAGAGAGAGAGAGATTATAAGACAGAGTGAGAGAGAGACACATGAGCAGGGGAAGGTCAGAGAGAGATGAAGACACAGAATCCAAAGACAGGTTCCAGGCTCTGAACTGTCAGCACAGAGCCTGATGTGGGGCTCGAACCCACAAACTGTGAGATCATGACCTGAGCTGAAGTCAGACACTCAACCGACTGAGCCACTCAGGTGCCCCTGCAATTATTTTTTTTAAGTAGATCCCATTCTCTACATGAAGCTTGAACTCATGGCCCTGGGATCAGGAGTTGCATGTTCTACCCATGGAGCCAGCCAGATATTTCTAGGACTGAAATTTTCAAAGTGTGCCTGTGGGCACAGAGATTCCCTCAGAACCCTTCCAGGGGGGTTAGGAGATTACTTGTTTACTTTTATTGCATGGATACTTGCAACTTGCATTAATCACACACACACACACACACACACACACACACACACGGTGGTGACATTGTTGACATCTTAGTGAATTTTGGAGTAGTAGAATCACTCATACTAGTAAACATGTGTATCTTTATGCTTAACAAAAGATGACACAAGCCCATTTCACTTTAAAGTGTTCTTGATGAAGTAAAACAATTAATTTCTCCAATATTGAGCTTGAACACTTATAATATTCTGGATGACAAAATGGAAAATGCATACAACTCACTTCCGATGCGCACATAAGCTCAACAGTTGCCTCCACAGAAACCTATGTTTGCAGTGCACTAGCTGCCGTTTCCCACTGGACACAAGTTTTCCTTGAACAAAAATGAGAGACAAACGGTTTGCATTCAAACTTGGATGTAGAGCATGTATTTCCTCAAAAACAAGTTCAATAATTGTATCTCTTTTGATAAGACCATTGGCATCGTTGCCAACGATAATATTTGAGTTTATGAGTGAAAATCAAATTTTGGGAAAATTGTTGTCTCCCTCCATGAGATGGGCTGCTTCTCAAAACTTCAAGACTTTTCTTATGAGCATATTGGCCATATCAACAGATTAGTTTTTCATGTTTTATAATGAAATATTCTGGTAGTTGGAAGAGCTGCAAAACTCAGTGAACTGATATTTTTAAATAACTAGTGTGTGGTGTTCCAAGGGTAACATCATGGGTCAAAAACCCATCCAAACTGCAGGACAGACCAGTGGGTATTGATGTAAAATAGCACAGAGTATGTGCCATGCATTTTAGATTCTGCACTGCAGTTAATCTCTAAGAAACTTCCCACTAATCAAGTTTGGGTTAGTATCAAAGTATCCACAATTATATAATAAAGGTATTAACATAAAGCTTTCTTTCCCAACTGCTTATGCATGTGATGCCTGATATTCTTTACAGTATTTAAAAAGTAAAATAAAAGCTCAAAAAAATTGAATGCAACAGCAAAGATGTGAATCAAGGTATCATTGAGCTAGAATTACAATTTTCCCCCAAAATCTAAAATAATGCTACTATTCTCTCTAAACACTTTGCTTTTTGAAAAATATAAATATGTAAAGCACTTTTTGAAAGATATAAGCACATAAAAACATGCCATTTGTGTTAACGTCTAATGTGATTAATGCAGTTATTTTTAAATGAAAAAATAGTGAATTAAATAAGTAAATTATGGATGATGGATAAATAAATAATAAATTAGTGTTATTAAACTAATAAATAATTATTTTAAATTTAATTTTCTATGCTAATTATCAATATATAAAACCAATTTAAGCATAGGTTCTCTTGAGTATTCATTAGATGAATCTTGAAATGAAAATGCTTGAGGAACACCATTCTGTAAGGCAAATAATTAAGTTTGAAAAATATAACCTTTTCTGTTTTTCTTACAAAAACATAAGTAGTTGTGGATTATTAAAACCAATAAGGTTGAAACAGAAAGTAATATATTGGTAACTATTACTACTTTTCTTTCTAATATGTTAAAAGAACAAGGAGGAAAAGGATTTTATTATTTTGTCCAAAGTTAAAATGTTAAGAAATTTAAGCAAAGTATCACCAGATTGGTCCATTTTCACAGAAGTATATTCTTCTCAAACAGAAACAAAGTAATAATTGTGCAAAATTCTATATCTCATATTGCTGCTGATAATAAAATTTTTATAATACTTTTTTAAAAATTCAAGGTTTCAAAACAGTTTTAAAAAATTTATACCTTTGACTCAAAAGTCTCAGTTATAAGATTCCAGAATGATCAAACTAGGACTTAGAAGAACATCAAACTTAAGCAAATCTTAAAAATTATAAACACAAATATGTTATCATAATATCATTTACAATAGTAACATGCCAAAAACAATGTCTATATCTGAAAGAATTAACAATGGAATACTCTGCAGCCAGAAAAATAACATTTATTAAAGTGTATGTTAATATGGAGAGACTTACAGTAAGTATGAAAGGAAATGTAGCTAAGGCAATATTTATAGAGATAAACTTAGCTTTTAATACATGTAACAGGAAACAAAAAAGGACAAAATAAGTTACACGTTAAACTCAAAATGTTGGGAAAGAATCAACTAGCCAATACCAAAGGAAAAGAGACAAAAATAATGATAAGAACATGATGAAAGAAGTAGAGAACACAGCAACAAAAACAATAGACATCTTTACAAAATTAAGAGCTGTTACTCTGAGAAGTAAGCTAGACAAATCTCTCATCTGGAAATATTAATTGAGAAGAAATATATCTAAGACTAAAAAATGGTATTGCAAACTAAAAACACTAAAAAATTTTAGAACTAGAGGAAATATGTAACTTCATGGATGATAAATGTCAAATTTGCTCAAAAACTAAATAGACAGCTCATAAACTGAAATGTATTGAATATGTTGAAATAATGGTCAAAGACCTTCCCTGCCCCAAACTGGATAATATCATGAAAAAATGTTTGCAATATGCCGTATTTGTCAGTGAGAGTTAAATTGCTCAGGAAAATGGAAGGAAGAACATTGGGCATATACTTTAATGATGTTATTATTACCTGATTCAAAATCAAATCAGGAAAATGCATGAAGAGAAAATTACTGGCTCAGTTCACATACTGATACACAATCAGAAATGGCAAGTAAATATTAACTATTCCAATCATACATTGTAATAAATGTACATGTTGACTTCTCTCAAATCACAGTGGCATTAAACTAGAAATCAATAATAGAAAGATCGCTGAAAAAAAACTCAAAATATTTGTAAACAACACATTTATTTTTTTGTAAACAACATACTTCTAAATAACACATATGTCAAAAAGGAAATCTCAAGTGAAGTTAAAAAAATATTTTGAACTAAATGGAAATTAAACTTACCCAAATTTGTGGGATTCTGTGAAAGCAGTGTGTAGGGGGAAATTTATGGCATCAATAATTTATAGTATTAAATATATTAGAAAAGTTAAAAAATCTAAAAATAGGCATCTAAGTTTCTGAGGACACTAGAAATAGAATAGCAAACAAAGTCCAAAATAAGCAAAATGAAAGAAATAATAAGAATTAGAACAGAAATCAATGTTGTTTAAAACAGGAAATCAATGGAGAAAGTCATTGGAAATAAAAGCTGATTCTTTGAAAGAATAAAATCAAAAATACTGTAGTAAGACTAAGAAAAACAGAGAACAAATCAGTAATATCAGAAATGAACCACAACACATCACTACAGATGCCATGGAAATGAAATGCATAATAAAGGGATACTACAAACAGCTTGATGACCACGAAAGTGACAACCTGGATGAAATGGGCCACTTCCCTATGGGACACAATCTGCCCAAATAGACTAACTGAATAAGCTTTTATCTATTAAATAAATTGAATCAATAATTAATGACTTTCCAAAACAGAAAGCAGCAGATTCAGGTGGTTTCACTGGTATATTCTAACAAACAGTTAATGAAGAAGTTATACTAGTTCTCTGCGATCCCTTTCAAAGGATAGAAGCAGAAAGAATACTTCCTAACTCATTCAGTAAGGCCACCATTACCCAAATATCCAATGGAGAAAAAGAGGTTATAAGAAAACTACAGATCAGTACCTTTCATGAGCACAGATCCAAACTGATTTTTATAATGTGGAACTTAGGTGGCCCTTGGGTGGCTCAGTGTCAGTAGGTTAAGTGTCTGACTCTTGATTTCAGCCCAGATCATGTTCTCACGGTTCATGGGACTGAGTCTCATGTTGGGCTCTGTGCTGAATAGTGCAGAGCCTGCTTGGGATTTTCTGTTTCCCTCTCTCTCTGCACTTCCCCTGCTCTCTCTCTATCTCCCTCTTTCTCCCTCTCTCTCAAAAATAAATAAAACTTTAAAAACATGTGTAAGAAGAACTATGCACTGCAACCAAGTGGGATTTATCCTACTTATGCAAGGATCGTTCAACATTCAAGTCAACAGGCTCAAACTCATCAACAGGCTAAAATTGAAAATTACAAGTTCATCTTGATGAAGTCCCAAGGGTTCAGTATTGCTTTAATTTCCCTTGCCTTTGAGGATGTGTCAAGGAGGAGATTGCTGCGGTGGAGGACTAGGAGGTTTTTCCCTACTTTCTCCTCGAGGGTTTTGATGGTTTCCTGTCTCACATTCAGGTCCTTCAGCCATTTTGATCTTATTTTTGTGTATGGTGTAAGAGACTGGTCTAGTTTCATTCTTCTACATGTTGCTGTCCAGTTTTCCCAGCACCACCTGCTAAAGAGGCAGTCTTTTTTCCATTGGATACTCTTTCC
>NC_043714.1:72663070-72701748 GCF_006229205.1 Suricata suricatta | reverse complement strand
TGGTATATATTCACGATGGAGTACTACATGGCAATGAGAGGGAATGACATATGGCCCTTTGTAGGAAAGTGGATGGACCTTGAGGGTGTCATGCTGAGTGAAGTAAGCCAGGCAGAGAAGGACAGATACCATATGTTTGCACTCATAGGTCTAGCAGGAAAACAGGAGAGACCTAATGGAGAACCATGGGGAACGGAGGAGGGAGAGAGAGTTGGGGAGAGAGAGGGATGCAAACCTTGAGAGACTATTGAATGCTGAGAATGAACTGATGGTTGAGGGGGAAGGGGGAGTGGGGAAAAGAGGTGGTGGTGATGGTGGAGGGCACTTAAGGGGATGAGCACTCGGTGTTGTATGGAAAATAATTTGACAATAAAATATTATGAAAAAAAGAAAAGAAAATTACAAGTTCATATCAATAGATGCAGAAAAATAATTTGACAAAATCCAACACATATTCATAATAAAAGCTCCTATTAAACTAGAAATAGAGAGGGAAATGACTATTCTTGATAAAGACTACCTACGCAGAAACCTACACTCAGCATCATACTTAATGCTGAGAAACTTGAACCTTTCCCAGCAAGAACAAGAATAGGGCAAAGATGTCCCCTCTATCCACTCAATGTGAATCCTACCTCATGCCTCACCCATTTCTCATTCAAATGATAATTAGAAAAGACTTGAACTTTGGACTTTAGAATCCATGCTGGCATGAGTTAAGACTTTGGAAACTGTCTGGATGGATTAAATGCATGTTGAAAGTGAGAGGATCTGAATTTTTGAAGTCCAGGGGCGGAATGTCGTGGACTAAATGTGTGTATCACTTCAAAATGCCTATGTGATGGGTGCCTGGGTGGCTCAGTTGGTTAAGTGTCCGACTTTGACTCCGGTCATGATCTCGTGGTTCGTGGGTTCAAGCCCCACATCAGGCTCTGCGCTGAACATTTGCTCAGAGCCTGGAGCCTGCTTCGGATTCTGTGTTTCCTTCTCTCTCTGTCCATCCCCTGCTCACACTCTGTCTCAGTCTGCTTTCAAAAATAAATAAATGTAAAAAAAAGGCCTGCATGAAAGCTCTAACCCCCCAGTGTGATGGTACATGGAGACAGAGATGTGAGGGGCCGTGAGAGTTTGGCGAAGTCATGAGGATAGAACCCTCAGGATGGGATTACAAGAAGAGAAACCAAAGAGTTTGCTCCTGTCATCTCCCTGGACCACACAGCGCAGAGGTCATGTGAGCACACAGCTAGATACAGCCACCTGTAGCCCAGGAGAAGAGGCCTCGAATGAAGTCTGCTTTCCCTCAGTGTTGCTCTCTAATGTCCCCCCTCCAGAGCGTAAGAAGGACATTTCTGTTGTATACGTCCCCTGGTTTTTGGTGTTTCGGGATAGCAGCCCAAGCTGATGAGCACACGTGGTGACCACGACAGCCATGTGTGGACCTGAGACTTGTCTCCTTCTCCGAGACAGGATCGAGGACCAAGAAAACCTGCCTCATTGCTGTGTGATGCAGTTAAGGACTTAGGACGTGAGCGATGGAACTAGATTCTCTGAAATTTATTCTCTATTACATAATGTTGTAACTATAAATATTAAGGCAAGTTAGGCAAACAACTCCTCTCATTTGCTCTCTCATCAGAAACCTGGGCATAATAATAACACCATCCCCACAGTGCTGCTGTGTGGATTACAGGAGTTTGTAGTCACTGAAGTGTTGAGCTGCATAGCACTTGCTCAGTAAATGTTATCTAAGAAGGAAAAGGGTCCACTCTAATAACTTGTCTCTATTTTGCTGTATCTTTCCATGTTCAGCTTTGTGATCTATGCCTCCGTCTTCTACTCACCTTCTTTCCCCTCCAGCCTACAGGGTCCTCAAACCCAGGCCCTGTCCTGGCGTCCTGGAGCACCATTGGGTCCTCATAGGAGATGTCTGGCAGGAGCAGGGGGCAATTAAGATGCAAGAAAGAAAAGTGGAGAATATTTTTTTTAAAAAAAGGAATAAAATGGAGCTGCCTCTAATTTTAGTTTGCCTCCTAATTAGCAAAGTCATTAAAAACACATGGGCAAAGTGGATAGCTCTCTGCAAGGTTGGCATTCTGAGTGGCATCTTCCTGTGGGAAGGAGGGATGATTGATGCCCTCTTCCTTCCCTTCTTTTGTTTTGAAAGCTCTATGTTCCTTTGGGCTTTGGCAAAGACATTGTTTTTTCCCCACAACAAATATGCAAGCCTCAGTGTCTGGCCCAAGAATTTCAGCCACAGCAGTAATGCTTCCTGCTAGTTGAGTAATTTGCAATCCACAAAGACATTCATATGTGTAAATTCAGCTCCCACAACAGACTAATAAGATTGGCAGGGTCTATCTTCCCCATTTTACAGATGAGGGAAGAACATTCTGTTCCAAATAGGCTGACTTATTTGAAAGGAGAGGTCATATTATATTTATATATGAATTCCCAAACACAGGGGCGCATCTGGGGACCACACGAATGAATGAGCCAGGGGTGCATGCAGGAGGCACATGGAGGATTTCAGGGCTGGCACAGGGCACATCGGCAGGTCCAGCAGGAGGCTGTAGTGCTGGTTTTACCACTTAACCAACTCTGCGACCCTCAGCGTTTCACTGGCTCTGTGGCTGTTAGGATCTTTGTGGAGATTTCATGGAAAATTATTAAAAAGTGCCTGGAACATCGTAAGTGCTCATTGATGCCAGCAGCCTTTATCTTGTGCCCCCTGCTCTAACTGCTTCTGGCACTCATTGGTTTTTTAACGAGCCACTGTGGCCATTTGCCTGGTTTGGAGCATGGCTGAATGTGAGGGTTTAATGTGAAAATGTCTTGTCAGTAAAGAGAGGAATTTTGATTTATCAACTCATCATGGCCCAACACAATGGCAGAATATGCATATTGTCCATAATGTGTAGACTACCTCATTCAAATTCAATTTCAATATTTTGGACATTGTCCTCACTTGGCATTTTACATATGAAGCACCTTTTAAGAGCTGGCAAGTACAATTATTCTTTCCACATATATGCTGTCATTAAAACCATCCCAGCCTGGAAACTAGTCATCACTAACTCCAGTTTGACAGATACTGATATCAACACTCAGAGAGGATGGATGTCTTTCCAAAAGCAAATACCCAGAAGATGGCGTTGACATTTAATCAAAAGTATCTTTGCTTCTCCAGCCAATACACACACGTATACAAACATGTAATAGGTATGCACAGTGCTCAGTTTTAGCTCTTTGTCATCTTTAATTATTTCAGTGACTGCCATAAAAACAATCTTAGATATTTTATTAATTTTGATCGCTGGGTTTCACACGTCATTTCTCCCGAGAAGGATATATTCTGGGAATAAGTGTGTCAGGGTATCTCAACATAGGTACATTATGTAGAGACGTGTGGTGGATTAGCCAGTACAGTTAACAGACCAGCCATTGGGGAGGGCCCTCCTGGATCTCTCCTTACCCAGATCCTACCGAGCATTCTTCCTATGTTCCGCTAAGCTCTCGTCTATATAACGTGACTGTATTAACACAGCATCAGGCTGAGAAGAGGCACCAATGTCAAGGAGTTTAGGTAGCTCGAAGGTAACAGATGAATCCTAAGAAGCTGGTCAGGGGCAAGGATGTATATAGAAGTCAGGGACGGAAGTGGCAGAGAGATGTTGGTCAAACATAAGTACGTAGAGGCCCATGAATGCCATGGACAGTTTCAGCTCTGCCCCTTGCTGGCTGCATACCCTTTAGGAAGGATACGTGGCATTTGGGCCACAATTTTCTTTCCCAAGAAAGGAGCAGGGAAACTGATAAGCATCTCATTCTGTTGTTTTGAGGATTATGTTCTGCATGCACTTAGTACCACCCAACAACTACATATGCTACTTATTAATTGATCATACCTATTTCCTCTTTCTTTAAAAGACTATTATGCTTCATGAGGTCAGGAATTTTTATATCTTTTTAAGTTCCCTTAGTGGCTGGAAAAACATTAGGCAAGTAGTAGATGTCCAATAAATATTTGTTAATTGAATAATAGACAGATGTACAACTTATTTCTGGTAAAAAAAAAAAGGCAATTTCATTTATTGCTTAGGCTAACCAAGATGAAATTTTACAGAAGAAATGTAGGTTAAGGAGTAAAAAGCATATTTCCATCAAAGACTAGTGCCAGAGGCACAAAGAAGGAGCTCATGCATGGTTTTGAGCATGCACAAAATGTAATGTCCATTGGGGGAAATTGGCAAGAACGAGGATTAGTGAGTAAAGTAACATTCTTCAAACTTTGACTTTCAAAGTGTGTGTTTCTTGGGGCATCTGGATGGTTCAGTCAGTTGAGCGTCTGGCTTCAGCTCAGGTCATGATCTCACGATTTGTGGGTTTGAGCCCAGTGTCAGGTTTGTGCTGACAGCTCAGAGCCTGGAGCCTGTCTTCAGATTCTGTGTCTCCCTCTTTCTCTGACCCTTCCCTGCTTATGCTGTCTCTTTCTCTCAAACATAAATAAAACATTGAAAATTTAAAAAAATAGCAAAGTATGTATTTCTTGCATGTAATCATAGTTGGTCACCTGATAAATCTGAAATAAAGAAAAAAGTTCCAAAGACGCTTTCTCCAATGTCAAAATGTGTAATGTGCCTTTGTTTCCTATTCGGTAGGGCTAAGTGATTGACTATCAGTCCACAGTGTTTTATGAAATAAGGGATGGTGTTTCCAGGTCCAATATTTAGCGAGAAGAGGCATTTACTTAGGCAAGAAGCTGGAACAGAGCTGCCCTCCTCACTGCGCCAGCCTTCCGTCTGCACCTGGTGCCCTTCTCTCCCCTGCAGGAGCCTTGATCTGCTCATTAGACATGCAACAAAGAGCCAGCCTGGGGAGCACACATTAATATTCATAACTCAAGTCTGCTGGAATTTTTTGCATTTTTCTTTCTGGGAACTCATGGGAACAAGGACCAAATATCCAAGCAGTGCAAATGGGACTGATGGGTGTGGGTCCTTGATTCAACCTTCTCCTGCGCAGTTTCCCCACTGCTGTCTGGTGGTCTTTTTGGCAAGGTTATAGAACTATGTTACTTCCCTACTTAAACTTTCAAAGGCCTACATCTTCTCTAGAATAAAGTGTATTTTTTTTTAATCTTAGGGAAGGAATCTGAATTATCTAACTCTCCAGATTCAGGTCTTTATTTTCTTTGTATGCTTATAAGTACATTTTTAGCAGATTTATTGTGGTGTAATTTACATAAAACAAACTGCATATATATAAGATATGCATTTTGATAAGTTTTCGTCTATCTATTAGAACAATCAAAATAATGAACGTCATCACTCCCAAAGTTGACTCACGCCCCTTTGTTATCACTCTCCCTCCTGTCCTCATGAAACTACCTGGCAGCTTTCTTTCACTAACATTTAGTGTCTATTTTCTAGACAGTTGTATGTCTTGACTATTTGTCCCTTTTCCCTGGTTCTTTCTTCCTCTTTTTTAATTGACAAATGGAACTGAAAAACATGTATGATTGAAACAGTTGAGTGGATGTACATCAGTGTCACTTCAATAAGAAGTAACAAAAGTAGTCATGTGAAGTAATGAATAGTAAATCTGGGGGGACCTTGTGGCTCAGTTGGTTAAGCACTCCACTCTTGATTTTGGCTCAGGTCATGATTTCACAGTTAATGAGATGGAGCTCTGTGTTGGGTTCTGTACTGACAATGTGGAATCTACTTGAGATTCTCTCTCTCCCATCCCTTCTTGCATGTTCATGCTCTCTCTCTCAAAAATAAATTAATAAACTTAAAAATTTTAAATAATAATAAACTCCAATATTGATTTTTATTTAATAATTTCCAGAGCATGTTACAATTGTTACCTCATTAAACTATTATCTCCAACTGGTGACATTGTTAATATTTTTTTTAGAAATCAGAAGTCAAGTCATCTACAATTGGACTAATATTTATTTATGTATAATTGTTTTCATGTTTATTTATTTATTTTGAGAGAGAGAGAGAGAGAGCAAGAGCACATGCAGGGGAAAGGCAGAGAGAGAGGGAGAGAAATGAATCCCAAGCAGACTCTGCACTGTCAGCAAAGAGCCCAACATGGGGCTTGATCTCACAAACTGTGAGATCATGACCTGAGTTGAAATCAAGAGCTGGACACTTAACTGACTGCCACCCAAGAGCCCCAGACTAAGTTTTAGTACAAATTATTAAAAAAAAATTTGTTGACACTCTTTTATGTTCCAAGAGTTAAGCTACATATTTTTTATTTATTTATTTTTTTTTTTTACGAAATGCTCATGGAGAATTAATGAAGTCATGTTAGGCTTTTCGTTGATTCTGTAAGTGAGAACATCTAGAGTCTCATAATTTACTCAAATACAGTTGTAGTATAGTTAAGATTTGCAACCTCAGAGTCCTTAGCTTGTAGTTGTATAGAGTTACCATTTTCATCTTAGAATGCTCTCAAGTGTAGACATTCAGGACACCAAGGGGACTAGAGAATTTGAAAGATGGCAATATATGAGAGTAGAACTGGCTCCCCAATGGTTGAGTGGCCATGAAGGAGCAGCAACTCTCTGCAGGGGCTCACAGACAGATTGAGTTCAGAGCCATGAAGGCCGTGCGCAGCCCTGAGTGTAACTAATGCTAGAACAAATGAAGTTCCAGGACCAAGAATGCATGAGGAATGGTAGAAGCCCTGTGATATCACTCAGGCTTGTCAAAACAGATCTGCTACTCCCTGGTACCTTCCCATGAGGCATCAGCAATGGGGCGTCTTGTGTACCTATCTCATTTGCTAGGGTCTGTCGTGAAGCTTTGCTTTTGGCTCACTTTCTTCTCATTTTAAAGCAGGCATCCTCTTTTACTCCAGCCTTGCTGCTTACCTCATTTCAAAGTAACTTCAAGGTCCCAAATCTGGTCAAATAACTAGTCTCAGAATCCTGTCCTTGCGCTCCTACTGCAGAACTCATGAGCCCGCACTGCAGGCCTGTCTCCTGCTGCTGGGGCCAGGACACTCCTGCTGAGTGTCCTCAGGGGCTCACATGGAAGTTAGCACCCCTGAACCACTACCAGCGAGGCTGGGGCTGCTGCCAGAGTCACTGCAACAGCTCAGAGTTGCCTTATGTTGTTGTTGCTACTGATGCCAAAGGCACAACCAAAAGCTGGAAAGAAAGAAAAAATCCTTCTCTGCCTTCTATCTTCCTGCCAATTCCTCCCATGGGCAAAGCCTGGCAAATATATTTAAAGTCTTCTGGCTCCTTGGAATTCAGAAACCACAGAAAGATGAAAAATAGCTAATGATCACAGACTAATCATCATTCAACAAGGCTAGTTAAATTCCTTGCACCATTCTAATTTTTGGTATTATTACTATTTTAAAAAATATACCAAGATCCTCAGTCTCTATCCTAGGTTTCTAGAAAAAAATACAGCACGATGCATTGCATTTCAACTTCAGATAGACATTGAATAATGTTTTGGTGGAAGTAATTTCCATAAAATATGTTCCATGAAGTAGGGCATTACACATACATGCAAACATACATACACACACAGAGACACACACACAGAGACACACACACAGAGACACACATACATATACATACATGCAAGTTTCAAATACTGTAAAAAATATTCATACTAATAAATGTTGATTACTTTATCTGAAATTCAAGTTTGATTTGGTGTCCTTTATTTTAATTACTAAATCTAGCAACCCTAGATTCCCTTGAGATTTGTGAAGTAGTGTCCCCCTCACACATTCACTGTACTTTGGTTATATAACTTTCTATGGCTTGCAAGTCTCTCTCTCTCCTTCTCTCTTCTGATAGTGATATTCGGGGGCAGACACTGTATTCTGACCATTACGTATTAACTACCTATGTATACCAGGGATTCTGATAAATCCTGAGGACATGAAATGGTGCGTGTGGTGGATGCGGATGCTGTTACGCTACTCAGACATACTGTCTCCGTTTTGGAATTGAGATGTTCATTCCCCCCACCTTCTCAGAGCATTGGAAGCCACTGAAACTCAGCTGAATCTCTCCTGAAAAATTGCCTTGAGCCAAAGAGAGCCATCTTGCCTGAGTCATGCAGGAACCCTTTGAGGCACTAAGGGGGGCTGGCCACATCTAATGGCTGGGAAGTGCAAGGGTACAAAAGCCTAGCTTGTTTTACCTGAAAGTAAGACTTCTCTAAAGCACTGAGCTCCAAAGCTGCCTGTGGGATCAGCTGAGGCCATCAGTGTAACTGTTCTCTCAATCGAGGTCTCTGCCTATAAATCATGCTTTCCTGGAACATCTGCCCTTACACCTTATGCATAAGGATCTCAGAGTCAATTTCCTGAGGGTTTCAACGTAGGCAAGTGCTACCCTTGGGGAACATAAGCAGCCGTTCTTGGTTGCAAAACAAAACAACAATAACAACAACAAAATTCTTTAATCTAAAATCCTGTTTGTTCTGTTTCATGACTGCTTCTTCAGCTCTTAGCAGGAGCTCAGTACATGATTATTGAATTATTATTGAATAAATGATTACACGTCTATGTATTTATTATGTCTGTATTTCTCCAATCACATTCCTTTACTCTTCATATACAATTTTATACGAAGTGTATTTCTTTCTTTTACTTTTTATTTTTTAATTTTTTTTATGAAGTGTACTATAGACCACATATCCTGCATCTTATTTTTTCTTAATTTAATTTGAGGGACATCTGATTGGCTCAGTCAGTTAAATGTCTGACTCTTGATTTCAGCACAGGTCATGATCTCATGGTTCATGAGTTCGAGCCCGGCCTCAGGCTCTGTGCTGACAGTGTGGAGCTTGCTTGGGATTCCCCTTCCTTCCCTCTCTCTATGCCCCTCCTCTGCTCACATTCTCTCTATCAAAATAAATAAATAAACTTAAAAAACTAAAAAATAAAATTTACTTTGACACTTACTGAATTTTGTTAATTTTTTTAAAAAAATGTTTTTAATGTTTATTTTTGAGAGAGACAGAGTTCAAGTAGGGGAGAGGCAGAGAAAGAGAGGGAGACACAGAATCAAAGCAGGCTCCAGGCTCCAAGCTGTGAGCAGAAAGCCCGATGCAGGGTCCTGAACTTATGAATTGTGAGATACTGACCTGAGCCGAAGTTGGACACCCAATGGACTGAGCCACCCAGGCACCCTGACACTTACTGAATTTTAATTGAAGCATTTAACCATTTATCTTTAATGTGGGTGTCTACATGCACATGTTCATGTCTGTGATTTGACTATTTGTTTTCTGTATGTTCCCTCTGATGTTAATTCTTCAGCATTTCTTCTTCTATTTTCTGTTGGATGATGATTAGTCTTCTATTTTAACCTACCTGTTGAATTTTTGACTATATATTTTAATGGGCATTTTAGTGGGACTTCTAGGATTGACATTAAGTATTTAATTTTTTATAGTCTACTTATAATTAGTATTTTACTATTTCAAACAGAATGGAGTAGTTATTACTATATGGGTACCTTTATCCTCTCCCATTATATTATAGTTGTCATATGCATTTCATCTACATATGTTAAAAACCCTATCAGAAAAATATATATTTTTTAAATTTCTAAAAAATATTTATTTTTTAAATTTTTAGAGGTTTGATATTGCCTCATAGGACTATGATATTCTGCTCATTTTTTCCTTTAATCCTCCCCTGACCTTCTTTTTTTCCCAATCAGAAAGTTTCAACTGGTTTGTTTTCAATGAGCAATTAGAGATATTATGAAGCTATTTTCTAAGACCAAATTCAATGGTGGAATACTCATGTGCACAGTTTGAGAGAGACATAGAAGTAGATCTAGATAAATAGATAGAGGCACCGGCACAGGTTCAGACACAGGTCCAGATACAGAGATAGATGGAGGCGAGTGAGTGGCCCCGTGACTTTGGACATGGTGTTAAGGAAGGAAAAGAGTGTAGGGCTGGAGGTGTAAGTGTGCCCCATTATGAGCCATGGTAGGAGGAAACTTTAAGAAGAGAACATTAGATATAATGAGAAGAGCCTTGGGCCTAATCATCAGGGAACTCCAACATTCAAGTTAAAGCTCAAATCAGAGCCTTCAGAGAAACAGCATCACAGATTGGTGGCATGGGACAAAAGAAAGTAGTGCGTCCCCAAAATGAGGGAGAGCTTCCCATCTGACACATAACTTGGCCCTTTAGACTAGACGCCCTCCCACCATTGTGGCTCCCTGAATTTTCTTTCTTGTTGTTTGTAAGTGCAACTTTATTTTTACTTTTTATTTTTTACAAATATATTTTCAATGGAACAGACACTACGAGTCAGGCACTGTCTTAGGTCTGCATTATTAATGTGTCACCATCACTGCCTGCAAATAAATAAAACTCTGTTAGGAGTATTATGTAAAAGTACTCACATGCTCATGGTATTTACGCATAAAGAAAGAGATATGCCCTCTTGTACAGCAATGAAGTGATTCCATATCTATATTACTTTGGTGAGTTGGAGGGCCTGAATGGCTCAGTCCATTAAGTGAATGACTTTGGCTTAGGTCATGATCTCACAGTTCGTAAGTTTGAGCCCTGCTTCAAATCCTGCTTGGGATTCTCTCTCTCATTGCCTCTTTGTCCCTTTCCTTGTGCTTTCACACTCTCCCTCTAAAGAAATAATTATTTTATTTTATTTTTTTATTTATTTTTGAGAGACAGAGACAGCGCGATCAGGGGAGGGTCAGACAGAGAGGGAGATACAGAATCGGACGCAGGCTCCAGGCTCTGAGCTAGCTGTCAGCACAGAACCTGACACGGGGTTCGAACCCAGAGACTGAGATCGTGACCTGAGCTGAAGCTGGACTCTCAACCTACTGAGCCACCCAGGTACCACCAAAATAAATAATTTTTTAAAAAACCTTTATACTACTTTGATGAGTCAAGTAAGGCTTTACAGATATATCCCAGGCTTGTTATTAGCTTAATAGCATAACACAGACACAGAGAATAGGATCTATATTACCATATCTTAGTTTGAAAATGAACACCAAGAAAATCATGATGTAAAGGCAGGAAAATACAACTGGTGTCAAGAACTGGGTTCAAATCCCAACTCTGCAATTTACTGATATTATATCTCCCAAATTATTTTTATTAATATTAATAATCACCATTATGTTTAAGGCAAATTTCCCTGCAACATACAATAAATGTTACATCTCCAAAGATCAGAAAACTGCAGTCCAAAAGGTAATATTGTACAGCTCTTCAGGATGTTACCTCGACCTGAAGATAGCATCCCAAAGGTGCCCTTCGCTCTGCAGCACTGCACGCCACAGCACGAGAAATTGCCTTTCACGTCTTTGTTCACGCAGAGGGCTTTGCGTCCTTGCCGTTGCTCCGACCCACTCCTGCAAGCCTCCTCTCCAGAGCAAATCCCCTCATTTTCCTGGAAAACTTCCTTGGCAGATAAAGTTCCTTTGCCACATCTGGTGGGAACATGGGAGCATTTTGTGACCCACCTGTGCACCGCTGGAGACAAAAAGGCTGAGAGAGCTAAATTCTGGTGGTCTCTGCAACGCCATATGCACTGTGGCAGATTGCATTATTGGCAATGAACGTTATTGCTATAACTTGGCTGTACAGTAAGTCTTCAAGCCAGGTAGAGTCTTGTAAATTTTCCCTTCCTTTTCAAAACGATCTTATTAATCTACATTCTTTGCATTTCTACATAAAATTGAAAATCAGCATCCTAATTTTTACACGGCATCTTGATAGTCTTTTTTAAATGTTTTTTTATTTATTTTTGAGAGACAGAGAGAAACAGTGTGAGCAAGGGAGGGTCAGAGAGAGAGGGAGACACAGACTCTGAAGCAGGCTCCAGGCTCTTAGCTAACTGTCAGCATGGAGCCCGATGCAGGGCTTGAACCCACGAACCGTGAGATCATGACCTCAGCCAAAGCTGGATGCTTAATCGACTGAGCCACCCAGGCACCCCATCATCTTGATAGTCTTGATTGATATTGCATTGAATCCATATCTCAAATTGAAGAGAATTGACATTTTAACAATTTTGAACATTCCAGTAAAAGAAAAAAGATTTATTTTCCATGTGTTTGGGACTTATTTACTTTTAGCGATGTTACGTAGTGTTTGGCTTGACATCTTATGTATATAGATCAATAGAATAGAATAGAACAGAATAGAATAGGATAGAATAGAATAGAATAGAATAGAATAGAATAGAATAGAATAGAAATTTCAGAAACAAACCAACACATACATGGTCCACTATTTTTGACAAAAGCCCCATGTTAATCCGATAGAGGAAGCAATAGTCTTTTAAATAAATGCTTCTTTAGAAACTGTATATCCACAGGAGAAGAATAATATTCAATTCTTAACTCATGACATGTAGAAAAGTTGTCTTAAATAAATGATATACCTAATGATAAAAGACATAATTAGAAAAGTCTTGGATGCAAACATAGGAGGAAATCTGCAGTATTGTGGCACATGATACTTTCTTGGATAAAACAACAAAAGCATAAATCTTATAAAAATCAAAAAATTGGATTTCATCAAAATCGAAAACTTCAGCCATTGTTAGACCATGGTAAGGAGATGGGAGATAGTCTTCAGAATGTGCAAGAATACAATCTCAGTCCCCAGATGTAATGAAAGATTTGTATCCAGAACTAAGAACTCTTTCAATTCAGTTAGAAGACAAATAATCCAATGAAAAAGTGAGCAGAACTTTCAGACACTTCACCAAAATATGTCAAAGGCCGGTAGTTTTTGCTTATTTATGAAAAAAAAAAAAACCCAATGCTTAGCATTATTAGTTCTTAGGGAAATTCACATGGACACCATAATAAAAAATCACTATGAACCTACCAGGTTGACTAAAAGTCTTAAATCTTTAAAGTTTGCTGAAGATGTAGAACAATTGAAATTTGTACACACTGCTTTGTGTTCAGTAGGATACTACTGGAGAGCTGATGGCGGTTTTCTATGAAGTGAGGCATACACTGGGCATATGACCTTGGGACTCCATGCCTCTCGATCTCCGAATACTTCTCGAGATCAGTGCTGAGAGGATCCTTCACACTTCCTTGACTCCTTAGAACTTCAGACAACACAATTTTAATGTCAGAAACACTGTTTTTACTTGCTTTCTGTGCTCCTTTTTGCTGCATGTCCTAAAAACAGAAAACAGCTGCTAATGGACAAATTAACATTGGCAGTTAAAAAAAAGCCAGTGAAAATGCAAATATTTTAGCAAGCTTGAGAAAATGGATTAAAACTGGCCTTATGCCACCAAAAGTGCTATACATTTCTTAATCTCCTGGTTTTCTTTGAACAAAATGTTGTCTTGTTTTGAGTTTTTCTTCTCTAAGAGAAACTTCTATTTTCTGCTGAGGTGATCCCTTCTCCTCCTCCTTCCTCCTTTTTTTCCTTCTTCCTCCTCCTCCTTTCCTTAGCTTCCCTTAGCTTGGTGCTGTCTTACATAACCAACTTTGAGAGGTAGCAGTATGTTTGTGGCCTTGATGTTGATGACAGTTTCAGGGATATATATTTATGCCAAACTCATTGATTTATATATGTTACATAGGTGCAGCTTATTACATGTCAATCATAACTTGACATTAGAGTGGTCTTATACATAAAAATAAAAAGTATTAGTTTTTAGAAATTTCTATTTAAAATATTTAAAAATAAAATATCTCCAATTTGCTTCAAAATGACATGAGGTTGGAAATGGATAGAGATTAATATAAAACATGGTTGGTCACTAGTTGATGATTATTGAACCTAGATGAGGTATGTGGTAATTTTCTGTACTTTGTATATTTTTAACATTTTTTATAATTGTTGAATTCTCAAAAATATGTATAATAAGTAGCTTTTAGTATTTAAAAAAAAAAGGAAAGGAAAAGGTCTCATAAGAGAGAAGAAACTTGAATGTGGTCATGAAGAGTATGACCAAAGAAAAGAGATAAGAAGACTGAGGACCTCTAGGAAGACCTTGGTTGGTGGAACCACGATCTAGCAGCAAACTCGAAGCTTCCTTTTTCTCACTTGATGAGATCTTTAAGAGCAGGAGATGTGGGGAGGAAAAGCAAAGAGAAAAGAAATGTGGTTAATTAAGAAGTGATGAGAACCTTGCAAAAATAGCTGTGTCAGAAATTGGATTAAGCAACATGTCCTTGAAAAATGAGAACGTACTCAGATGAGGACAGCCAGACGACAAGCCCTCCGTGGAGCAATTAAGGGAACGGGTTAATGAAATTGCAGAGTCATTTAAAGCTCCTTGGAAAGTATGTGCTATAGCTAGATGCTACCCAAGAAGAAGGAAACAAGAGCAAAATGAGTATTCCAAACACACATGTGTGTAGGTGCATGTACCTGCATCCACCCACACACATGCATTTACACACACACACACACACACACACACACACACACACACCTGCTTCTCTGGTTCTCTACAAGATAATGGATGCCCACAAATCATACACGTAGTTGAGATCATCTCTAGGTTGATGGTATCCCTGGATGCTTAAGTTCAGAAATAGCAACAGCCATTTTATCCTTTATTGTACACATTTCCCTACGTTTTTGCTTTCTTGTCAAAACTGGAAATGCATACATCCTCAACTATCATGCAGAAGAATTTGAATCTTTTAGAAACAAATTTGGTATGATTAAATAGGTTTTCAATTCACCTTTTTATTTTCCAAAGCAGAATTTACTGACCTCAATATTGAATTTCCTTCCTTTGCATTTATGAAGTGGAATATTTTACTTGAATCCTCGCATCTGTTTAATAAGTCACTTGCTAGAGTGGGACAGGATTTTTAGAGGTTTTGTTTTCTTTTCATAATCTCAGTGCTTCTGTAGAGTGACTTTTGCTAGTGTAGGAAAGGCTGGCAAGTTGGATGAAGGGAGGGAATGAGACACAGAGAGGGCAAAGGACAAAAGGGGCAGGATCCATGACATGCTGAAAACATTACTGAAAACAGGTGTTCTTGACCTTTTATCTTTCTTGATACATAGCAGATCTCAATAAGTGATGATCTGAATATTGTCATTTTCATTTCACAGATGAGTAAAATGATTTCCAAGATCTAAGTCCCTCATCACATGCAGTAATAGTGTAGAATCAGAGAGTCAAAATCTGAAATCAAATATGCCACTTTTAATTCACCCTATCAGGTTGCTGTTAACAGAATCAAATGAGCCTCTGCTTTATTACCAACCTGATTTTTCCAATGATAAAATGTATATACTAAATCAGGCCAACAATAGGAATAATTGGTCAAATTCCCACTTTCTCCTGCTGTTTTTATTGGATTTCCAGTCCTGACCTGTGAAGTAAAATGATGCAAAAGTTTCTTTAAATACTAGAATTTTATGATATATGATTCTGGAAATTTTGAAGGAAAAACATATGGGTATTTATTTGTGGGTAGATCTACAGGAATTAATCTTGGGTTTTTGGCACCCAATCAAGAAAACTTTACTAAGCACTGAATATATTCCACTGGCTACCTGCCAGTCCCTGGGAATGTAAAGACAAAAGACATGACCACTGCCTTTCATGCATTGGTGGGGCCATGTTGGTGAGAGCTGGGTGAGGAAAAGAAACAGTAGGAGCCAACAAGGAGAGACACAAATGCAGTTTCAGGTTGCCATGGGAGCCCAGGAAAATGGAGAAAATATGAGCTCCAAACACCTACCAATTGCCATCAATAATCATTCTTTTAAATATTTAAATATTTCACCACAGGAAGTCTTTAAAACTCAGTGTGTACTTTACACTTACAGTCCCTCTCCATTAGGACTGGCCACATATCAAGCACTCAGTGCCCACACATGAGTCTACCAGATTGGGTGGTGTAGCTCTAGAAGTTTGAAATTACATTTGCTATAAAGAGAATAGAGAAGAAGAGCTTCAAATATGAAGTCTACCAGATTAGGTGGTGTAGCTCTAGAAGTTTGAAATTACATTTGCTATAATGAGAATAGAGAAGAAGAGCTTCAAATATGAAGAAGAACTAATTATTTTCCACAGTGATAAACATAACTATGTTACTTGCTCTTTGTTTCTTGACTTAAGGACTTATTTTTTTTTTCTCCCACTGTTGTAATAAACAGGTTAGCATTACTGGGAGTGTATTTCCAAACTCATGTATGAGCAGTTAGTAACTGTATTCCAGACAAATATTAATGAAAGACTAAACTTAGAAGTCACCAATCTATCGAACATGAATCCTTTTGTTTCCTATTCCAACACAAGTAATGTTAAGAAATATGATGACCAATAGATGGAGCAAGTTGTAAAAATAAAGATCTTACAGAATTGTTAACCCTTGTTTCCTTTCTTTCTCCCCCTGTTGGTGTCGCCAGCACCTAGTGTTGAGATCTGTTTACAGGTCCCACAGAAACTTCCAAACTAGCCACATTGGCCAGTGGAGTAAAGCTAGCAATATTTGAGTAACCTTCTCAATACCACCTCTCTGTCTGTGTCATTGGACTAAATCTTACATGTTAGTGTTTCATCACTAAGTTATTTGAAAGAAAACAGTGCTATGTTTATGTTGTTGTCATTATTGTCATTGTATTTTAGAGTAGCATGATGGCACAAATGGTTTGGGAGAAATGTCACTTTCACAAACTGTACACTGCTTATAGGAACAATTTGCCTTCTCTCTTAGTCATTTTCCAAATGTGCTCTGCATCCCTTCACTTCCTTATCTGGACCATTTGATTGAGTCTCCTTTGACTAATAAGATTTGAAGGGACCGAACATATATCTTTCTTTCTCTCCCAGTCTTGGAATAAACTAAGGAGGAAGCCAGACAGAGATCTAATATTAGCTTTCCTATTACCTAATATAATTTTTTTCTGAGATATGTGGGGGCAGCCACTCCCTGAGTGGTAGAGGCAAGCGTCGTTGGCCTGAGCTCTGTGTGGTGCAGAAGGAGGGCGAACCCAGCAGGGACTGAGCTGTAATTTCTAGCTCTTTATTCCAGTCTCATGTGGCAAATAAACCCCAATTTTCCTTCCAGAAAGTAGAAGTGTCCAGTTTTTAATGGAAATGTGAGCAAGTTATACAAATTCTTCCTGTAACACCAATGCTTTTCTGAATTCCCCATCTCCTCCTTCACATCCTAGCAACAGTTTCCAGTTGCCCCAACACCTTCCCTTTATGTTGCTATTCCAATTGCTCTCTCTGCCCAGGGCATCAGTAGCTCTCAACCTGCTCAGAAAAGGGACTTTGCACCACCCCCGCATCTCAGAGAACTCACGTGGCTTGTATGTATTTCTAGTCATGCTGCATGCTACATGTGTTGTGGTGAGTTGGTGGGGTTGAGGAATGGACTCAGCCTATGTGCTTTTTACCATTACTGCAGCAAGGGAAATCATCTGGCTCTTAAACTTTCAGCTTAGAAGTGATGAGCTCCACTTCTACTCAAATGTCATTGTCCAAAGCAAGTCACATGGCTATACCCAACATTAATAAGTTGATAAGTACATTGTGTCATGAGCCCAGAATGAGCAGCAACCTGGACAAATTTGGTGCACATATTAATGATTGGCAAGTACATGTGGCAAAGGGGAAAGCATGTTCCAAAACCTGTTACCCCCCAGCTGAATGGCTTGAGGAAATCATATGAAGCAATGAGGAAAGACTGGAATTGGGTCCCTCCCAGGTCTCCTTTCTGCTGAGAATGTATCTAGAAGCAAGTGAATGGATCACCGCCTTATTGAGCTTCATTTGTCTAGTGAGTTTCATTTGAGATGATAGGGTCATGGGTAATAGAAGAAACATTGAGCTCAGACTCAGAAAAAAGACTACCTACCTGCCTTTGATTCTTGCTCATTGTAAAGGCTTATCCCCTGGATTGAATTGCACCCCTTCCCAAATTCATATGTGGAAGCTCTACCCCAGAGTGAGGGTATTTAGAGATATGGTCTTTGAGATAAAATTACATTTAGATGCAGTCATGAGGATGATGTCCTCATGATGGGATTAGTGTCCTTATAAGAAGAGACACCAGAGGGATTGGTCTTTCTCTCTCTCTATGTCATTGAAAGACACAGTATGAGACAGCCATCCCCAAGCTACGAAATGAGCTTTCACCAAAAAAATGAATCTGTCAGCTTGGACCTCCTCAATATATGACTTCCAGCCACAACTGGAAACTATGAGATATACATTCTTGTTGTTTAAACCACCCAAATCTATGTTGTTTTGCTATGGCAACCTACACTGACTAATCAACCAACATATAACCTCCCCTTCTCTTCATCTCATCTTCCGTAAGATGGACATCAGACTCTCTATTCCACCTTCCTTGTAAGTTTATAAGGAAGAACTAAGAAACAAATATGATAATGTCCTAAAAATTTCTTTGCAACCTATGCAAAAGCTATGTAAGTAAAAAGAGTGACTGGCAGTAGTGTTTTGGAGTCTCTTGTTTTTCCCTGGAAATTTCCATCTTCCCAGCCTTGACCATCTGCTCAGTCCATGATCACTGCGTATTAAGGAGTGCTAGTGACATTAAGGTAACATGATCGGTGATCATGCTATAGTTTAAAGAGCTGAAGTGGCACTACTTAGAAGTATTCTTACCAAGCTTTGTTGTTTAAACTGACTTGGCATCCCCATGGGCAGAAGACACATGCCAGAGATTGCACACAGCCATCTATCGGTGAAGCCCACTGGCGGACTCAGGTCAGAGGCAGCCCTGCACTGACAAGTCTATACGACCTTGGCTAAATCACTTAGCCTTTCTGAACTTGGGTGCTTAAACCTGCTAAGTTGTATTAATAAGAGCTCTTATCTTACAAGCCTGATATGAAAAAAAAAGGCCTTCCAATTTCCTAGCAATTCATTTATTTCATGGTGAGACTCAGGATCAATGTTCTACCTGGGGGAAAGCGCAGATGCCAGCAGTAGCCCACACCCTGGGGAGAGCTCTGAAGACCATCAATGTCAATAGACCCATTCCCAAGGCAGGATTTTGCTACCTACTACAGCATTATTGAATCCCTTCACTTAACAAACATTGTTAACTATTTTGTGGGCTGAGAATACAGCATATGAGGTAGACAGAATTTTTGTTTTCACAAAAAGCAATCAGAAACCAAAGAATATATCAAACATTCTGTATAATCAGATGTAATATGTACTATGGAGGAAAGACAGATACACTGATGATGTAAAACTATATAAATGATGTGTGAGAAGAAACCTTGCTGAATCTGAAGTAAAAACACTCCAAGAAAGTAAAGACCGGTGCAAATGCCAGGAGAAGAAGGGATGTGGTATTAATGAAGGAAAGCAAGAAAACTGGTGAGGCAGTAGCAGAATGTGTGAGGCAGATTGTGCCAGGGAAAAGACAGTGAAGGCAATCAATTTCAAGTTCATTGGCCTTGAACAGACTATTATACATTTAAACATATTTCTTCTGAATCTCATGGGGCTGAGGTTTTGTCAGGATATCATAGAACATAGTATGTGAAAGCACACTCCATCCTGAAATTATAAGAAATCTTTAAAGAGGTAGGAAATGAGCTGAGCACCCCCTCTGGCTCCAATCCCTTTCCTTTTTGCTAAAATAACCCACCAGCTCCTCGTCTGCTACCACCTCTTAAAGTCTCTGAGACACGTGGTTAGAATTGCTTCATTGCTAAATGAGATAATAGACAAAAACTTTTAGAAGAGTACCAAGGACAATGATGTTAGTCAGCTAGTGTTTTCCATTACGGTTGTGTGTTGGTCAAAATAGAAATGAATGGAATCTGCAAGATCCCTGCTTGGATGTCTCTCCCTAATGAGGTAAGGAGAGAGAGGGCTACATGTCTGTGTACTTCTCATCAGTGATGCACAGTCATACAAAAGGGAAGAGACATTCATAAATCACTTACAGTTATTTTTCTAACAAAGGATGTGAACTTCAAAATGTGGTTTTTATGAAGCCCCCATGTTTTCAATGTATCTTTGAGAGAGAGAGAGAGAGAGAGAGAGAGAGAGAGAGAGAGAGAGAGCGAGAGAGCATGTGAGCAGTGGAGGGGCAGAGAGAGAGAGGGAAGGAGAGAATCCCAAGGAGGCTCCATGCTGTCAGTGCAGAACCAAATGCAGGGCTCGAACTCAGGAAACATGAAATCATGACCTGAGCTGAGACCAAGAGTCAGACACTTAACTGACTGAGCCACCAGGTGCCCCAATAATTGTTTTTTACAGAAGTATAAAGTTATATTTCTCTTCCAGCAAGATCATAATTCAAAAAAGAAATATTCTACTAATGCCTTAAATTTCACCATCAGGATGTGTTTTTGATGTATTTGAAAGTACATTTTATGCACAGAAAGAAGATCACAAGGTTAATTTGGCCTTAGAAAATTAATTTTAAACCATAAATTATACAATTGAAATCCTTTTCTCGTGCTTTCTAATTTCAAATTGTCTTCTTTTCTATTTATAAATTCAGAAAATATTAACAAAACTTTTAAGTCAACCTTAACAGCTAAATTAAAGTCCATTATATATTTTAATTTTATTTATAAATCTAATGTGTTCATTTTTATTTTAAGTACTTCCATTCTCCAATAAGCTAAGCTTCTCAAGCACTTAACCAACTTCCATAAATCTAATGAGTCAAAATTATAAGATGTTTTAACACTTTTCACTAATGTGGTAAAATTTTCTCAGACTATTCAACTTAGAATGACAAGCAAAATCAAATTTTCAATTCCACATTTTAAATTGGAATCAATTTAATCTGTTAGATACTCTGCAATGTCAAATTATACTTTAATATGCCAAATTCTCCTAAGTTATAAGTGATTAAAATGTCAAACAAGCTCAGGTTATTTCCAAACTTAACATGAAAATATTAACACCATGAGTTTTAATTTGCTTCCTCATGTTCAGAACTAAGTCTATCATTTCCTGTGGTTCAACTACTCACTCATGCTCAATTCATTCATGCAACCTTCAATGTCTACCATGTGCCAGGCACCATTTAAGATGTTGCATCTACAAGAGTGGGGGAAAACAAACCAAAACCCAGATTGATGTCCTTAAGTCATGAGACATAAATGCAAGGTGAGTGCCAAGGCAGACAGAATGACAAGAAACAAATAATTAGATCACACAGTATTTCAGAAGATTGCTGTGGGGAATGCACATTGGACAGGGAGTTCCTGAGTTACTAAGTTGAAGTCTAAACATCATTGCCAGGAAAAGACTCCCAGGAAAGGTAACAACTGGGAAAAACCTAGGGGAAACTAAGAGATTTGCCTTGTGGCATCTGCAGGAGCATTGCAGGCAGAGCAAAGAGCAAAGGCAAAGACCCTGAGGAGGGAATGTGGCTGGCGTGTTAGGGGAGCAGCCAAAGGCCAGTGTGGTTGAAGGAGGGGGAGACAAGAGAAAAGAGGGAAGCCATAGGTCAGACAGGGAAAGGGGTCCCGGCTCTGAGGGTCCTCCTGGTCGCTTACTCTGAATGAGAAGGAAACTCCGGGCAGGACTCTCTTATAGGAGAGTCATGATGTGACATGATGCAATGGAACATTTAGTGGGTTGACTCGAGCTGCTGCACTGAGAAGAGATGTGTGTGGGGAGCAGCAGGGGCGGGTGCAGGGCAAATGAAAGGAGACAGAGGAGGTCCACAACAGTATTCCAGGTGAATGGCAGTGGTGGTTTAGACCAGGGTGGAAGTGAGGGGAGGTGGGAGGTGGTCAGATTCTAGCTAGATCAGGAAGGAGACCCAAAGAATTTGTCGATAGGTTAGAGGTGAAAGTGAAGCATGACCTCAAGATATTTGGCCTGAGCTACTGGCAGGATGAGATGGGGGAAGACCACAGGAGAAGGGAAATGTGGACATTCATGTTTGGGTTGCGTTAAGTTCGGGGATTGTATTAAACATCATGTGGAGATGCCAAGTTAGCTCTGTAAGCCTGGACAAAACATTTCTGTACTAAGCAATGGGATTGAGCTCACTCGTTAAGCAACAAGTCCTGTGGAACAGGAGACGTGGGGCTTCAGATGCTAGGAGCGACTTTTTCCTCATGCTGGTCTTCTGGAGGAATATAGAAAAGATCTTTAAGGCCTTCAAATGGGGTCTTTCAGTCCATATCCCATGGATTCAACTTATGCCTAAACTAATTATTGTCAATGTTTTGTGTGTGTGTTTTTAAAAGCCACTTAATAGGATATAATTTATCTCTTTATTGTCTGTGTTGTTCTGAAATCTTTTTCACATTCTGCCCTCTGACAGAGTCACCATTCTCATGGATATTTAAGTGTATTTGAATGGATCTTATTTCTACCTCATTGAGTTCTCTGGAGTTAAGGTCCCACCTCTAAAAGTAATCCAGCAAAAATCACTTTCCCAGAATTTCCTTTGGGTTTTTGGTGTTTGGGAGGGGAGGCTGTTTGATTTTGGTGATAAGCTCAGTTCACTTTCAAGCTTTGAAAATGAAATATTGTGAGCAAGAGGTAATGCATTAAAATCAATCACATTTATTTTTTCTTGATCTGAGAGAGCTAAGGTGGAGAGAAAAATCTTTTGGCTTTTCAAAAACTTAACAAAAGAGTTCCATGAATAAGCAGTGTTCAAAGACCAACTATGCCTCTTTAATTGTGGGAGCTGTTGACCCTATTGCAAGAACAAATTTTTCCAGGCTATTTATGTATAACAATAAAAACACATATCATCTCTTAGAGCTCAGTTACCAGTCACCCAAACACCTCCACTGTGATCCACACTCCTGAAAAAGGAGTGCTTTTCTAGGAGCACAAGTGGTGTCGTGTAAATCTACCTGAGACAGTGTGTGTACGTTTCACTTGCGACCACCTCCTAACCTCTGGCGAAGGCCCCCATGTGGGCATTGCTCCACAAACTGAATAAGTATTTGGAAAGAATGAAGGAGTTAGCTGTTACACTGAGGGCTCCTGGAGGCAGAGGTGAAATCCTAGCAAAGAGAGAGAGAGGAATTTTAGGCAGGAGACTGCCATCTAGAATCACAATCAGATAGCATGAGCTCCTCAGAGAAACTCAACTTCATTAAGAAGAGTGAAGTGACTCTTAGTATCATTTACATAAGAAAGTAGAAATGGGTTCAACCAAAGTGCAGCTAAACACAAATATAGTAAAAAATGGCTGAATGACAAGTTTTAGCCCTGAAATTACTACATTTTCAACCACCTGGAAAACTGGCTTCTGAGGGCTCCAAATAACGAAATGTTTTCTGCAGAATAAATGCATCATTATATCTACAAGGGAACTTCAAATCCATTTTCTTTTAGTGGACACGGGTTCAGGAAGGCTGGGTGACTTTTTCAACATCACGTAGCATGTTAACGTCAGATCTTGATGAAAAATACGTAAAACAAAAATATCCAGGATGGACGCTGATTAAAGTCAAATTTTGAGTTAAGATTTAACTTTCTTTCTGTTTTTTTTTTTATTTGTATCCTACACTAATTTCAGTGTGGTTCTTTAAAAGTCACCAAAAATGAGATTTACCATTTCCCTCAATTACTCTATCAAATGCTTTATTTCCATTTGTTCATGATCATCTGGATGTCGTTTTACCTTTCAAGGATCACATGGCCTTAAGTCAATTTTGGACTTGTCTATTGTCGCCACATCTCCAGTGTTCTCTAATTAACCAGATTGCTTCATTGTTATTTTTCGTAAGGCCTAATTTTTAAAAACATTCTGTATGCAGCTTGGTGCATTTCTCCATTAAGCAAGTGTCTCTTCTTATTGGCTCCCTTTAATTTCTCTTTTCTCAAGTAAAAAGCTTTAAATGTTTACTTCTTTTAATGATGCACTATGCTTCTTACTGGTTATATATTTTGTTTCATTTACATTCCCACATTTTTATTCTTAGTATAAACTTTTCTCTATCTTTTTAAAAATTTTTAAAGTTTATTTACCTTTGAGAGGCAGTGAGAGAGAGAGACAGAATGTGAGTGGGGAAGGGATAGTGAGAGACAGAGAAGCAGAATCTGAAGCAGGCTCTGGGCTCTGAACAGTTGTTGGCACAGAGCCTAACAGGAGGAACTCAAACTCAAAAGTGGTGAGATCATGAGCTGAGCTGAAATCGGGACACATAACCAACTGAGCTGCCCAGGCACCCCAAAACTTCTCTAACTTACAGATAAATTTAGGTAATAAACAAATAAGAAAAAGACAAAGAATTTAGTAGTGTACAATATTCTCGTGTGCTAACTTCTGCACCAGGAATTTCTTTTCATGTAGATATCTTGTTTTCCAGTAGAGTATTTAATAGCTATAAATCCAACATTTTACAAAATATTTTATTTTATTTTATCTTGGGAGGCACCCTTCTAGCACATTTTCCTATTCAATCACACAGTAACCTACCGTAGTAAATATCATTCATAAAACCAGGAAGTTCAAGCACCACACACTAAGGGGCAGCACTAAATGCTAAACATACTTCTTAGTTCTTCTTCCTCCAAAATGCTCCCTCTTTCTGTGTGTGGAGCGGTGGTCCTATCTAGCTCAAGCGTTTTTTCAGAAGGCTGCCCTTATGATCAAGAACCAACAGAGAAAGCCTCTTTAGTGGACATTATTTAACTAATAAAAGCCAAATGCTTGATAAGACAAACTTTTTAAAAATTTTAGACATTTGTATGTGTTCCAGAGATATATCAAGCAGTTCTGAGTATTTCTAATAAACTAGACTGTTCTAATCTTCTCACAATACCTCCATCTTACCATCGTGCATGGGAATCGTCACATCATTTCTAACCCATGTGTCACTTGTCCTTCCTGTCATTTAAGCTCTACAGAAAGATGAGCTGAATTTCCATCCTGCATCTTGTGTGAGTTTTAATGTTGTACCTGAAATGTATGCAGATTTGGAGTTTCTTCCTTCTGCCAGATTGTCATTGTGTGTGACAGTCTTCTCTCCACGTTATTCCTCTTCATGCTTGCAACCACAAATGGCGAAATAATCCACTCAGAGTTGAGTTTAAGCACAAGAGCTGTAAACGGCCTGATTCTCAGCATAATAAAGTTGGTGCTTTTGCATTGGCATATGTGTAGCAGACAAATAAAGGTCTCTGAGCCATTCCCACCATATTAATACTTAATAAAGCAGAAGAAAGTTCTTTTATTTTTTTTATCTTTTCTGTGGTAGCGGGTGGCAACATTCATGGATTCTAGCATCTTCCAATTCAACAAAGAAAACCTTATAATTATCAGCTTATTTTCTTCCATTTTCTTTTCCTATATAAAGAGCATGTTTCTGTACTATACCAATTTCCAGATTTTGTGATGTAGAATTTGGTTTGCGGTAGACTAGATATTTTATTTTAATTATGTTATTTGTACACATTCATATGTTTTGTCTTTCTGTCCCATGACTACCAAATCCCCCTCTTTTCTTCATTTTTCTATACCCTGTGCCTAGAATGGTATCAGCATATGGTAAGGATTTAATAATGAATAAGTGTATTTTTCCACATTATTTAAGTAAGCAATTACACTAATATTGTTTCCTAACCATGAACATAGAGAAAAACAATTTGCCCAGAAAAAGAAAACAAGATAGTGAAAAGACCTATTATTTATTTTGTGCCCTTAAGTTTTAGGCCCTATATTAAACATATTACATTTATCTATAATGTGTAATTTGATTCTCATAACTACCCTGTAGAGAAATCATATTTAGAAATAAGAAAACATTAATTTAGTTTGTTAGGTAAGTATTCCAAAGTTTTATAAATTATAAATGGCAGAGTAGAGTCAGAATACAAAATCATTTTTCTTGGTGTGTGAAGGTTTTTAATTCTAAGTTTATAATTTGCTATTTTAAAAAATTTTTTTAATGCTTATTTATTTTTGAGAGAGAGAGAGACAGAGCATGAGTGGGGGCGGGGGAGAGAGAGAGGGAGACCCAGAATCTGAAGCAGGCCCCAGGCTCTGAGCTGTCAGCACAGAGCCTGACACAGGGCTCAAACCCATGAACCATGAGATCATGACCTGAGCTGAAGTCAAACTTAACTGACTGAGCCACCCAAGCGCCCCACAACATAATTTGATCAACATAACAACGTCCAACAGCACACATCAGTTTGCTAAAACAGAAACTGAGACCAGAAGAGAAGAAATAACCTCTCCAGAGTGATGTAGTTGGCATGTATTGAACCCTGACTCCTAATACAGACCTTTAACGGTAGGTTAGAGCCCTGTTCTGCAGACTGTGCTAAATCATCAGCCTAGGCTGATTCTATTTCTATTTAGAATTTCTATTTAGAATTCCTTACTACTTTGGGGCTCCTGGGTGGCTCAGTCAGTTAAGTGCCCGACTCTTGATTTTAGCTCAGGTCATGATCCCAGCTGAGTGTTCATGATCCTGCTTAAGATTCTCTCTCTCTCAATCTCTCTTTCTCTCTCTCCTACTCTCCCTTCTCACTCTCTCTCTAAAATAAATTAAAATTAAAATTAAAAAAAATTCCTTACTTCTTGAAGCTCCCAAGCAATAGTATTGTCCCGATAATTCCTCTAGGTTTGCTATTTCATTGTCTAAAAAGTATAAACTGCCTGCTTTGGTCATTTCTTTGGCTCTCAATTTCATTATTGGGCCTCTGTGTATATGTAAGTAAGCTTTGAGTCTTTCTCCTGTTACTCTGCCTCATGTAAATTTAATTATTAGACCAGCTAGAGGAACCTTAAAGTATAGAGAAAAATCCCCCCCCAACCTTCCCAACATAGATCATATATGACAAGAATCACCAATTAACAGACTTATCCTAAACCTGTTCTCTACAGTCAGTTGTGCTAATTCCTTAGGACTTGACTAATTTAAATTTAAGAGGCCTAGTGAAGAGATTCAACCCATCAAAATTTAAGTTTGGAAAATGTAGGCATACATTTTCAGGACAAGACACAATTTATCACAGGAATTCTAATTTACTTCATTTCTTCTCCACCTAAAGTGAGATAAAAGGCTGATGGACAGTGTCATTGGCACTCTATTAATGGATGCCAATAAAAGTCTTGCTTTGGACAAAAGAAGAAGTCTTGCTTTGGACAAAAGGAAGCTGCTGAAGAAGGCATAACACAATAGCACTTCAGAGATGGCTCCTGGAATCAGCAAGGTGGAATGGAAAGGGCTTGGTGATTAAGACACAACACTATGGAGTGTTTCGCTGCTGAATCTCTTCTGTTCCTCACGTAGACACAGTATGAAAGTAATTTTTCATATTTAAGTTATGATTATCCCCATTCCTAAAAACTGGTTTTATTCATTATAAACACAAAATCTAACAAATAAATCCAACTGAACATTTTTCTGTAGATTCTTTTTTGAATGTTTTCTCTCTTTTTTAGTCTTT
The DNA here is from genome assembly GCF_006229205.1 of Suricata suricatta. Lineage (NCBI taxonomy): Eukaryota > Metazoa > Chordata > Mammalia > Carnivora > Herpestidae > Suricata > Suricata suricatta. The sequence continues at coordinate 72,674,370 of NC_043714.1, read as the reverse complement.
TCTTTTTTCCTTTTTCTTTCTTTCTTTTTATTTTTTTGTTTTCTGTTTCTAACGGCACTCTCCTTTTAGATGTGACTTCGTGAATAAAAAAGCATGTAACATCTGGAACTGCTTAAAATCAATTTCTTTTCTCCTTTATTTTTCTGTTCTATAACTAAAAATGGACTTTCCAATTTGCATCATGCTTTTCTCCCTTCCTTTCCTTTATAAAATAAATAAATAAATGCCATCTGGCCTAACAGCTCAGTTGCCAATTATCGGCCTGAGGCAATCCAAAACTGCCAGATAGTCAACGCAGAAAATATGGTTTCAAGAAGTAACGCTAACAGAGCCCCAGTAGTAGAATGGTTTGGCACGCGGCCAAATCACCACCCCATGCAAATACCATCTTATCTCCTAGGGACTTGCAAAAATTCCTTGCAATCTGCGTTATGGTGTGTTAGCACCTTGACTTATCCTAATGAAGATGTCTTAGAGACTCAACTGTTTCATAGTTAATGAAACATATTGACATCTCAGAAAATCAGATCAGCACTCTTCCACTGGAGCTGTAGAGTTTGGAAGTAACTGAATTTTCAACTTGTTCATTTTCACGGGATCATGGTGTGCTTTTGGCTCTGGCCAGTGAGGACCAGCAACTGTTTCTTGTCGTACCTGGCTCCACTAAGTTCTACTGGGTCCATATATAGTAGTTATTCACTTACAGTCAGTCTCAAAAGGAGACCACTGGGCCTACTTGACTTCAATACTAGTTTGGCTGTTTATTTAAGTTATAAAGATGGAATGTTTATAGTCACCTTGTTCTCCTTTATCCTGCACAATCAAAGCTAATAAGTCCTGGAAATTTTACTCCTAGTACCAGCCTACTCCTTTCCATCTTTGCTGCCACTAAACAGATGCAAGCTATTAATATTCTTTACCTGATTTTTATTCAGAATCATCTTTGTGGCCTTTTATGACCTGTTCACCCTCCATAGTCAGTGTGAACTTCTAAAAATGTAATCATACCACATTACTCTTCTACTTAAAATGTAGAAGACTACTTCTACTGTACTTAAGGATAAAATCCAAAGTCCTTAAAGATAGACTAACATTTTCCTATGAACTGACCTTTACCTCTCTTACACCATCTTGATCATTTCACTATTTCTCTACACAAACTAATCTGTTTTATCTAAAAGAGCAAATATCAGGGGCACCTAGGTGGCTCAGTCGGGTAACTGACTCTTGATTTCAGCTCAGGTCATGATTTCATGGTTCCGTGGCTTTGAGCCTTAACATTGGACCCTGCACTGACAGTGCAGAGCCTTCTTGAGATTCTCTTTCTTCCCTCTCTCTGTTCCTCCCCATCTTGTGCTATCTATCTCAAAATAAATAAGTAAACTTAAAATATAAATAAATGAAAGAGCAAACACCATGTCTACTTTGTTGAACATAATTGACTCGGCACCTAGCAGTGTTTGCCATGTACTAGTAGTCACTCAACAAATATTCTTTGAATTAATTCAGACTATTTTTGTAATGTTAGATAGATATTCTAATAATGTTAGGCTACATTTTCTTATCCGTAAGATGAGACAACTAATTACTTCTGAGTTTTGTTAGGACAAGTAAAAAAGAATATGTCATAAATCCCAGTTGGTTCCACAAAATAAAATGTGTTACAGACATTCATATTAGAGAAATATTTTAATGGTGGCTCTTTCACCTACTACCCTTATGACTTTAGACAAAGTCCTTAAACGTTTCAAGCCTCTTTCTTGATTTGTAGAATGGGATAATAGTATATTCTGAAGGCACTTGCTTGAGAAAATTAGATGAGAAAAATATCAGTAAAGAACATAGATAAATATGCAGTAAGTGCTCAATAAATGAACTAACCATTGATTAGTTAGTTCATACTATGATTGATTTATGATTATAAAAATAAGTAAAAATTATGTTCTTTATTTCACCAGTTTCAGAAAATTTCACCCTCACAAGAAATTTCCACAGCTGCTCTTTGTTGTGCTCTCTACTCGGGTCCCAGGAGGTGTGCACAACTATGTGTATGAAGCCTAGATTGCCATGGTGTAGAAGACCTCTTCAGGAGCCAAGATTTGTACTTTTCCAATAAATTTTTCTTCTGTTAATCCACACACAAGGTCCCATCATTTTCTCTTTCTTTATATCCCATTTCTCACCCACCACGTGCACTCCCCAGCCTGTACAAACCCTGGCTCCCAATATCCTTTTAATCTGTCTTTTAAGGGGGTGTCATCTCAGCACTACCTTTCCTTCAAATCGGATCTTTGACTTCATATACATAACCCACTTTCCCAGTCTGCATTCGTTGTTGGTGGTGGACTACTCAATGTTCCCTCTACCCTAACAGGTATCACACATGTGCACTATTTTCCTTTTGACAAGGAAAATCTACCTCATTCATCCAGCCCAGTACCTGCTGTGTGATCCCTAAATAAATATGTGTGAGAAGAATAAAACCACAAGTCTGAGGTATTTCAATCTCATGTCCCAAAAATAGTTATGTGGAATATTCGAGTCCTGTCTGAGCCAGTCTTTGTCACACCTGATAAGAGATGTACTTCATTAGCAACCAAATAAAACCTTTTTTGCACATGGAAGATTCATATTGTATCTGCTCCTCTTGTAACTTAAAAAGGGGGGCAATAGGACTTAGGTAACTTCTCAGGGCATCTTTATCTGAGTAGTAGAGATAATAGTAACCATCGCATAAAATTGTGTGGATTACAACACTTCAATAGTACTTATCAGAGAAGCGTCCATTAATTTTCCTCTTTCTATCTCTTCTTGTATGAGAATGTGAAGATAATATCTTACAAAAAGTTTACAAAGCACACCTAAAACATTTTAAGTGGACCCATTGATATCCACATGGCCATTCTATTATAGAATGAGATGGGGGTTCGCTTGTTCTTGGGAATGTGAACCTTCCATGTTATTTTGTTGCATTCAGGTAGAAATGAAGGATGGAAGGGTGTCCTTCCTGCCACTCGCAGAGAATTGCTTGGAACCACCAGGCATAAGACCCAATTATCCTTACTATCTTACTTTGCATAGATAAAAATGTTGTGATTGCTCATGAAATTAAATAGCATCCTTTTCAATTTGTTGACATTGATTGGCTTGATGACTTAAAATAATTTAAAGCATAAAATGGAAATAAGAGAGAACTGAAAGACATCCAGGCAGTGGTTTGCATAGCCAGGAGGGGTATTTTCACACTCCAGGTGTTGAGATAAGCATTGGGAACACAATAAAGCAGAAAAGAGAGTTATAATTATAGTTTAAGGACTTGTATCATGTTTGTTAAATTATTTTGTTATCATAACTATTACAACTTTTTTTCATTTCACAACTAAGCAAAACCTAAATTATTTGTTTCTACAGGCAATAATCTTGCTATCCATTATTTACTGGGACATCATTGACTTCATAAATATAATTCTTTCCTTGAGAAAACTATATAAAACACAGAATCATCTCATTCATTAAGATGCAACTGGAGAGAACATCCCCTAGAACTGTGGAAATTTTGAATAAAAAAATAGTCAATGCATTGTTTGTCCTCAAAGTTTCAATGTATATTGCAACTTAAAATAGCAAACAAATATTACTTGGATACATTTCATGGACCTTTTTTAAAATTTTTAATGTTTATTTATTTTTGAGAGAGAGAGAGAGAGAGACAGAATGCAAGCTGGGGAGGAGCAGAGAGAGAAGGAGACACAGAATCTGAAGCAGGCTCTAGGCTCTGAGCTGTCAGCACAGAGCCTGACATGAGGCTTGAACTCACCAACTGTGAGATCATGACCTGGGCTGAAGTTGGACACTTAACCAACTGAGCCACCCAGGTGCCCCTCATGGGCCTTCTTAACTAATGAGAAGAACATGAAATCAGTAACTCATTTATTCAAAACATTTTTATGTATCTACTACATGCCAAACACAGATTCAATATACAGAGATAAATAAGTCATTGTATTAGCAACAATCACAAAGTTTATTCCAATGCCAACATGTAAATTGATAATAGTGAAATGTGATAATTTCTGTGGTAGAAGTATTATGTAACAACACCAAAATGTCCTCAACATAATAGAGGGCCCAGAGATCTCGAGTGAGTGAGGGATTGAGGAAGAGGGGATTTTGAAAAGAAGAAAGTATCTGGACTAAATCTAGATAAAGAGTTAGAAATATCAGGACTGAGTGTGGGAAGCCAATGGGAAAAAGAAAGCTTATTTTAAGCAAGATTAAGAAAAATTTGAAAGACAAGATTAATGAATATGTTATTTTCAGAGAATTTTAAATGGCTTGTTCTGGTTGGAATTATACATGTGAAGTAGAGAGGAGTAGATGTAATGAAGATCAAGTCATATAAATTATGAAGGGCTTCCCATATTAAAATAGTGAGTTAGAGATTTTTTTCTAGTAAATTATAGGGAGCATTCATTGAAGGATTTTCAACAGAAATGAGATGGTATTGGATATTTTCTTGAAATTATTAGTTTGACAAATGTGAGGAGGGAGAATTGGGGAGATCCAGGTGAGAGTCAGAAACCAGATGGAGAAGATACTACAGCAACTCAAGTTGGAAATGGTTAGTCTCTCAATAGAGGGATCGATGTGGTAAGGAAATAGATGCTACATGGTCTGAACATCCATCAAATATGGTGATGTTCAGCAAGGCTTGGAATCGGACAGCTAGATGAATGTTTCTACCATTGTGAAATATAATAAAGGGTGGGTGGCATCATTGAGATCAGATCATAGATTTTATCTGAAGAATGCTGTATGATATTAATTTTAGTTGCATATGAATTTCTTTAAAGCAAACCATGCTGTATCTTATCTACTTATGAAATCATTTGGTTCTAAATTACTGGTGTTTTGCCTTTGTTGTATAAAGTAATTAATGGTTTAAAGGGAAATTGGCCATCAGATTCCATCAATGTCATCTTACAGGTAAGCAAAGCAAGGCTCAAGGAAAGGAAAATATTTCCACCTTCCAAAGCTCCTAAGAATCACCAAACCGATGATTTATCTACAAATCCAGGGTCAATTAAGGATTAAGAAATCCTATTCTTAATTGTTTACTTCTTTCTTCACCTCTGTCCCAACACTCTGAAGCCCAAACTGCTCACGAAGTCTTCTTAGGGTGTTTTCTCAGTCCTTGAACCAATTTTGAAGGAATCCAGAAAAATCCCAAACATATGTTATGTGATTTCCTCCGGTTCAAAATCTGTTAATGGACAGAAGGCAACAGTTCTAAGTGTGCCCAAAAGTACCACTGATATTTGTCTTTTGCTGTGACCTGCAGTATTGCTCTTCAGAGACAAGCCTTGCTTCTCTGGACTTCAACCACAGGGAGCTGCTGACAGAGTGTTCAAGATGTAGGCTGTGAGGTTGAATGGGTGGAAGTTAAACTCTCCAGGGATGACGTTGGGCAAGGTATTCTACTGTTTTTAGTCTCCTCCCCCATAGAACAGGAGTCACCAAGGCACATACCTCTTGCAGAGTGCCGTTGAGACACGGTATGTGAAATGGCATGAGCTTTGGAACATGGGAATCCCCCATTCCCTAACTGTAACACTTATCAATTATTTAGTAACCTGTAACAAGATTTGGTTGTTGCTATTGAATCCCCAAGTTTAAGTTAATCCTTCTTTCTGTGTGCCCTTTATTACCCTATACCTGTGATACTGTAATTTATAATAGGAAATATACATATTTGACCTTCATCCCCATTTTTGGCACAGAGCTCTTAAAACCCTTGGAATTTCCTAAATTATGAAAGCCATAAAGTTGTCTTTTGTTATGTTAATGAGGTGACTTTTGGTAAAGAGTGGCTGGAGCAACCACTTTTGTGAATAGAGGGTTGAAACTTTCATTCCCACTCCCTCACCTCCTGGGACAGGAAGAGAGGCTGAGTTTGAGTCAATCACCAATGCCCAATGATTTAATCTATCATGCCTATGTAATGAAACCAAAGCCAAAACAATAAAAGCCAAAAACAATAGAGTTTGGAGAGCTTCCAAGTTGGTGAACATGTGGAGATTTGGGCAGAAAGGCACACTCCTAGAGGTCATGGAAGTTCTCTGCCCCTTCCCACATACCTTGCTCTATGAATCTCTTCCATCTGACTGCTCCTAAATTATATCTTTTTGCTATAAACTGGTAATGTAATGAGTAAAATGTTTCTCTGAGTACTGTGACCTGCTCTAGCAAATAATCAAACCTAAAGAGGTCCTGGCAATCTCTGATTTATAGACTGTTGGTCAGCATACAGGTAACAACCTATACATGCAACTGGTGTCTGAAGTCTAAGGAGGGGTCACTGGAAACCCCAATCTACAGATTGGTGTCTAAAATGGAAGGGGCAGTCTTATAAGACTTCAATCCTTGACCTATGGAATAAGTGTTACATAGATGTTACACAGATACTACATCCAAGTAGATAGGATGAATTAGGTTGAATTATATTACACCTAGTTGGTATTCAAGAATTGCTTGGTGGATTGGGAGTACTTCTTTTATATTGAAATTGGATTCAGAAACACAAAATAATACTTCTACCATGGTACCTATAAGATTTTATTGCAGATGATGGTGGGTGGTGGTTTCAGACATGGAGTCTAGTAGCTGAACTGCATTGAGTTCCCTAATGACCATTGGACCCCTTTATTCTATGTTCTTAAAATGGTCCTGATGCCCATTTAATCCTGGTTACAGTTTATGAGATCATCTTCTCTGTTAAGATGCTACTTTGTGCTTTTTGCCAGCTCTGATGTCTGGATCTTCTACTTACATCTGCCATCACTGAGGTCACTCCAGTTCTTAATGAGTCCATACACTGGAAGTCACCATACCAGCCAGGCTACATAGACATCATCACAGTCATAGCCCACCTACAACCCCACCACATGAAGGTACTTCCTCCAGCAGGGACTTCCCAAGCTCTCTTTACGTTTTCTACACTCTCTGCCCGTTGCTCAATACCCCCAAATTTCTACTTTCAGTGTTATCATTAGCCATAGCTACCTCAGAATCTTCTGAATTCCTGGGACATTTTTGTCTTGTCCCAGAAATTTCTGAATGTCAAAGTCATGAGATTTGGAACCAGGCACATGATGTAGGTTCAATCCCTATTCAAATTATATAGCAGATATTGATTGAGAATTTTTCCTGGTAAAATTGTTAAATCACTCTGAGACCCAGTTGTCTCCTAGCTAATATGGGCAAAATCATGCTGTCTCATAAAGTAATAGTGAGTGCAGGATGTGCATGAAGATCTTCATGTCGGGCATGTATTTATCTGGGTTCCTACTGCTACAGCCCTGGTTCAAGCTACTGTCATTACAGTGCTGGGCCTCTGCAGTGGAATCCTAACTGGTATCTCTGGCCAGAGCAGTTTAAAACTGCAAGTCAGGTTTCCTCTCTTTAAGCCCTCTTATTTACTTATTTACATTATCTATTTATTTTTCCCTCATGTGTAGGTCAGCTTCATGTGGAAAGAAAATTTAGCCTGTTTCAGGATAGCAGAGATGTATAGAAGATAGAGGCTACAAATGGACTTCCCTAAACTGATTCCTGATTTCACTTCTTAAGAGTCGTATGACTCTGGTTAATTTGTTTAACCTGTATCTCTTCTCACAAAAGGATAATTAGTTACCAAGTGCCTAATTTAGAACATTACCTAGTACATATAGTTTTCCGTTCATGGTACTGTTATCATTGTTACTATCATCCTCTAACCTCCGGGAGTGGTAGGCACAGAGAAGGCACTCAACACATATGCATTAGCATAGTGCTTGAACCACAATCAGGGCTCAACAAATGGAGGGTGTGCTCCTTGCTGTCAGTGCTACCATGAAAGATAACAATAAAACCATTATTTATCATCAGCAACATTAACAATTCTGAATGTCAGGACTTTGAAAAGATGCCGAGAAATCAACAACTCTACTATCTCTTGTTTCTTATTTTCCTTTTTTCTCCACACAGAGATATCCGATATCTACAAGGTAATTTCAAGAAGCTGGAAATACAAAGATTAACAAGCCAGAGTCCTTGTCTACAAAGCTCACAGTCCAATGCAGATACAGGCTTTTAAAACTCTCTCTGCTGTTACAGAGATGTGGAGAGAGAGCTTGGGAATGTAAAAGGAAGTAATCCCCAATTCTTCCTAAGGGGGGCAGAATGCTTTCACAGAGTAGGCACCAAAGGAATTGCAGTTGGAATAAAAATTAGGAATTCTTCAAGTAAAAGAGACAGAAAGGCAATTCCAGGAAGATGGAAGGGGTTGTGATGGTTAAAAAATCACTATTTGGGGAGGCATGAGATATGAGGAGGGTTTGTTACAGTTTACAGGGAACAGGAAACAGGCGATGGGAATCAACTGCATATGGAGGTCAGATCAGCAAGGATAGAGGCTTATAATCGGGATAGAGTTAATAACAAAGTCAGTGGGAGAGTCTCAGAGGGTTTTAGAACATGTAAGTCAAATGATCATTTTTGAGCTAATTACCTTAGATTAAATTATTAATTTAATTATTTCATCATAATTAATTAAATAAGATTGGTACTTTTGGGGGGATGAGCTGGAAGAACAGAATTAAGAATATCACTTTGAAAATCTTTTATGATATTTCTAATTGGACCTGGGATAAGGCTGCATCAGTGAGGAAGACAAAAAGGAAGCAGATTTTAGGAGTATTTAGGACAGAGGGTCAAAGAGACTTGGCAGCCCCGGGAACACGGTTATTAAGAGAAAGAAAGAACCAAACTTGCAGGGATATGTCTATTTTGGAAGATGGAGTCTGTTTGCCAGTGGTGTGTATAAGGAACAAAAGATTAGAAATAGGTCAGTGGTACACAAGTCTGAATTTGGAAAAGCTACTTTTGATCTGTGAGACACAGAGGTCTGTACATTTAAAATTTTAACGTGTTAGTAACTTATTAATGACTTTTCTCTGTGAATATGTTTGTGCAAGGTTTCTATGTCAGGCAGCCATATCAAGTTTGGTTAAGACAGTGCTGGATTTTGATTTATTATCCTGGAATAATGATTAATATCGCCTCTTTTTCTTCACTAAAATCCTGGTTTCATCATTATTATATAGTTCCTAAGTTATAAGGAAATGCAAAACTAAAGAATTGAGAACTTTCAGCCTCAATAGGAATTTGTAATCTGGCGTAAAAGGTAGACACTTGTTAATGTTTGTTTATTTTTGAGAGAGAGAGAGAGAGAGAGAGAGAGAGAGAGAGAGAGAGAGAGAGAGAGAGAGAACGCGAGCAGGGGAGGGGCAGAGAGAGAGGGAGACACAGAATCTGAAGCAGCCTCCAAGCACAGAGCCTGATGCAGGGCTTGAACCCGTGAACTGTGAGATCATGACCTGAGCCAAAGTCAGTCATTCAACCAACTGAGCCACCCAGGGGCCCCAGAGGCAGACATATTTGAATAAAATGAAAACTATATTTCCAGATTGAAGAAAAAGAGGAATAAAACATGTCAGGACTCCCAGGTCAAAAGACACTTTTAATTCCTATCCTGGGCTCATGGGCAGCACTGCTGAGTCAGTTAGATGATCCTTTGTACAGGGCTCCTTACTGAATGTCCTTCCACGTGGGTGGCCAGCAGCAGGGGTGGAAATGATGTTCTCTGAGGGGTGCTCGAAGGATTTTCACAAATGTAGTGTGAGGTGGGCAGAATTATCTGCTCTTAGAAAGGAGGACTCCAGGGAGCTGGCGGGTGAAGTCACTGGCCACACCGAGGCAGAGCACAAATGCCTGAAGCCCATTGTCAAAAATTGCTTTCTTCCCACTCCACCAATTTCCTTCTCTCGAGGGTTTCAGCCTCATCTGGAGAGGCTGAGCAGAGAGATGCATGATGCCAGGGCTCTCCAGTGAGCCCCCCATCTTCTGTCAGCGCCGGGGAAGGAAGGAGGCCCTTCACTGGGGAAGGTGATTGCTGTTGACGCAAACATGACCGAAACCCACTCAAAGTCAATGCAGCTGAGCTGACATAATATTCAAAGCGATCCTGGAGGATGCTATAATCAAGTGTCAAAAGTAGCATTCAGATCAAGCAAAATTAAACTACTCGAACTGTCAGATGTGACTGCATTAATAAATCATTAAAAAGGAAATCTGAGGCAAGGGCTGCTTCTGCGTGAAGTGGAAAAAAAAAAACATACAAACTAGATTCAAGTTTCTCCAAGAGACTGTGTCCCTTTCTTAAAGAGAATTTGTTACTCTCGGTTGTGAGTGTTCTGATCCAAAGAAGCACATTTAGTGCCTGAGCAAATCACAACGCATAGCACAGCCATTTATTTCTGGAGACTTCATGGTACCCTTGCAAGGAGTGAAGAGCAAAATCCATTCACTGAACAACTATTTATTGATTTTAGGCTCAGACAAGCACAGGAACCAGTGCTGTGCATGGAAGTGAATAACACACAACCCTCTGGCCTCAAGGTGCGATGACCAAGTAGACTCTAAGCCTTTGTATTAAACTTAGTAAATGATACAATCATTGACATCAAAAAGGAAAGGATATTTGAAGAAACCAAGGAAGAATTGGATATAGCCTCTGCCCGCCCTTATGACTCTCTTCCAGAAGTAAAGGAAACAGCTCTGCCCCAAATTTAAAATATGATTTCAAGGACCCTACTCAATGGGGAACCCATTTATCATCTGTCTCAGCTTGTGCTGCAGTAATGAAACACCATAAACTGGGGGGTGACCAACCACAGAAATATATTTGTCACAGTTCTGGAGGCTGGAAGTCAGCATGGTCAGGTTTGGTGAGTGTCCAGCTCCTGGTTTGCAGATGGCGCTGGTCGTGATGTCCTCACGTGGTGGAAGGCGGAGACGGGACAGAAGCTCCTCCTGTGTCTTCAAATAGGGCACTGATCGTAGTTATGAAGACTTCGCTGTCATTGCCTCCCAGAGGCCTCTCCTCTTCATGCCATCACGTTGGGGTCCAAGATTTCAACATATGAATATGGAGGGAGGCACAAACATTCAGTTCATAAACCATCCAAACTGGACTTGTAAGAAAGAAAAGAGATATTAGTGACCAGAGCTGGACAATAGATACACAGGAACACTGTTCTCACAAAATAGATATGTGGGACCAATTGTGAGTCATTGGACTCCATGTGAAAAAGCATCACTCTTTAGGAACCTAGGATTGATTTTTTTTTTGGTTTGAAATCATGGAAAGAGCCTAAATGTCCATCACCTGATGAATGGGTCAAGAAGATGTGGTATATATA
>NC_043714.1:72609694-72662970 GCF_006229205.1 Suricata suricatta | reverse complement strand
GCACTCATAGGTCTAACAGGAGAACAGGAGAAACCTAATGGAGGACCAGGGGGAGGGAAAGAGGGATAGAGAGTTGGGGAGAGAGAGAGGGACACAAAACTTGAGAGACTATTGAATACTGAAAATGAACCGAGGGTTGAAGGGGAAGGGGGAGGGTGGGAGGAAGGTGATGGTCATGGAGGAGGGCACTTGTGGGGAAGAGCACTGGGTGTTGTATAAAAACCAATTTGACAGTAAACTATTAAAAAAAAGATTTTTTGGTTTGGTAGGTACATCAGGTAAGAGTCACATAGCTTACTCAGATTGTGTGTGTGTGTGTGTGTGTGTGTGTGTGTGTGTGTGTCCTATGACTCTAGTGTAACACTTTGATGAGGTTTGAGTGCTTTAAACCACTCTTCTCTCAGGGTTATATCCTTACCTCTCCACTTCTTACTGTGATCGGATGTAGGAGAGGACTCTGACAACGGCTTACATTAAAGGCCTTTGTCCAGCCGAAACTGTCACTTAATCAGCCACTGGCTTTCCCCAGAGGATTTTGGACCCTCATTTAAAGAGATCACCAGAGTCTCTTTCTTGCTGGACCACAGACATACTATAAGAAATTCACTGTATTTTGTTTCATACCATATCCCATCCAGATACTTTACAATCTGAATTCCATGTTCACTAGGTTTCTCTATCAATGCCTACTGTGACACTCAGCAATAATAGATGTACACTTGTATATTATGGTTGTATGTAATTTCCATGATCACTACCACAATGGTATGATGAAATTATGGCTTTCTTTTTCTGTTGGCGCTGTCAGGGAAATCTCTGGGCATGAGGAACTGGAGGAGAAATGTAAAGGCAGGCGGGGGGGAGGTTCTATAGAAATACTGTCCACAGGCTAAGATTACTTGTGGTCCTGCTGCACTGGAGTCCAGTTAGCACAGGTCACCTGTCACCTCCTCTGGTGACATGGACACTTTTAAAAGTGCTACTCTGAGATCAAACTGTGGTGGATGCTAGTTCAACAAAAGATTTGAACTCTGTATCATTCACATACTCCATTTTTATTTTGGAGATTTAAAAAAATCCTTTCTTGAGATATAAAGATTTAATAGGTCCTTTAAATATTAAGTAGCTCCCCTCTGTACAACATATTCCAAAAGCTTCAATGAAAAGAGCCTGGAAATTTTTCACATATCCTGTGAATGTTGTTTTCAATGAACTCTGTCTCATATTTAGCTACAGCCATTCCATAACTAAGAAATGCTGTGAAATGCCTTCCATGGGGATATAATGAGATGCATACGGTCCACATTATTTTGACCTTGCATTTCTATCCCTTGCAAGGTGGAGTTTCTTATCTGGACCTGCCTGTGGTAATTTTACATATGACCCTCCCATCCTTTGAAAATTGGTACCTGAAGAGCTTCCCCTGTCCTGGATTTGATGGATAGGATTTCCTATCAATCATTGCAGAAATTTATATCATATTATTTATACACCTGTAAATAATGTGTGGCCAGTGGGATGACTGTGGAAGTTTTGAATCATGATCTCAGTATTCTTTGAGGACTCACTTGGAATAGATGGTTATGGTTCCCATCCCCTTGAACCTGCGCGCCATGACTGATTTACCAGCAGAATACAGTAGAAGTTGTACCCTTCGATGCTGGGGGCCCAGGCCTCACACCAAGAGCCCAACTTCCATGTTGTGAAAAAGCCCAAACTAGCCCACAAAGAGGGACCACACAAAGGCAGAGTTTCCTGCCAAGAGCCCCCGCTGACGTCTGAGCGGATACCTGAATCAGTCACCTAGCGTGGGAGTGAGGACTCATTCCGATGCCTCACCTCCCAGCCTTGAGTCTTCCCAGATGGAATTCTAGATATTATGGGGCAGATATAAGTTGTATATGCAGTGCCTTTTCCGAATTCCTGACCCAGTGAAAGTGTGAGAGATAAAATTATTGCTTAAGTCAGTACGTTTTGAGGTGGTGGGTTACACAGAATACTTAGTAATGCTAACCTATTTCAAAGTCACTTATTTGCCATATAAAAGGGAGGTTTATTATTTTTATCATTTGGTTTTCAGGCTTCAGAAAAGCTACCTTCACTTTCTTGGCTCTGAATCTTATTCTGTTCATGTTCTGTCTACTAATGTGATGGGACAAATCTGACTAGAAAGATAAAAACCACTGAAACTGTATTATTTTATTTCCTCCCTTAGCCAATAATGACAATTGCTCATATAGTAAATAATAAACTGTATTGAATAAATAATGTGTGATCTGAACCACAGATTTTTGAAAATCCATTGTAAGAATAAAGTGCAATATAAAATTTAGACATTCCCATCAATAACTCCACTGTATTAAAACAATATGTGAAATAAATAACCTTCGTGATTTATGTGTATTTCAAGGCATCTTATTTTCGAAGGCCTCTACTGAATATGTTTAACCTAATCACTCAATGTGCTTTCATCTTAAACACATATGCTTATATTTTTAAAGTGTATTTATTTATTTTGAGAGATATATAGAGAGAGATAAAGAAAATGAGCACAAGTGGGGTAGGGGTGGGGGCGGGGAGAATTTCAGTCAGGTTCTACGCTGTCAGCGCAGAGTCCAATGTGGGGCTCGACCTCACAAACGGGAGATCATGACTCGAGCCGAGATCAAGAGATGAGCACGTAACCGACTGAACCCCCGGGTGCCCAATATGTCTTCTGTTTAAACTATTGAGATGAACCGTGTCTTTAAGGCACTGTACACTTCTTTTCCTTCTTTCCTTCCTCTCTTCCTCATTTCCTTTTTTTCTTTTTATTAAAGATCACCTCAATCAGAAACAAGTCAGCATGCATTTTTTTTTAATTAAATCTTTTTTTAAAATTTTGAGGTAATTTCAAATCCATATTCATCTATAAGACATAATGCAGGGAGATTCCATGCACCTTTTACCCAGTTTCACCCAATGGTGACATTTTGTCAAACTACCACACGATATCACAACAAGGTTCTTGGCTTTGATACAATTACATGGCCGAACATTCCCATCCCGTGACCCTTCATGTCACCTGGTTTTAGCCACACATACTTGCCTTCCATCCTACTCTCTCCTTAACATTTGGCAACAGTTAATTTGTTTTCCATTTGTGTAATTATTTCATTTGAATAATGTTCTATAAGTAAATAATATAGTAAGTAACCTTTTAAGACTGGCTTTTTTTCACTCAGCATAATTCTCTGGAGATTTACACAGGTTCCTGCATTTATTAATACTTTATTCCACTTTATTGCTGAGCACTACTCCATATCATGGATACACTAGAGTTTGTGTCACTATATAAGGACATCTGGATTGGTCTTAATTTGGGGCTAGTATGGATAAAGTTGCTAAAAACATTTGTGTACAGGTTTTTAAATGAATGTAAGATTTTAGTTATCTGGGATAAGTGTGCATGAAAGCAACTGATCGATTATATGGTGTTTACATCATAGTTTCTAGAAAACCTGCCGGCATATTCCAGAGAGGCTGTCCTCTGTCACATTCTTACCAGCCATGTATGAGTGATCAAAATGTTTTCTTCACATTCTTCCCAGCATTTGATGTGGTCACTATTTTTAATTTTAGGTTTTCTGATAGGTTTGTTATGATACCTGATAGCGGTTTTAATCTGCATTTCTCTAAAGGCTAATGATATTGACAATCTTTTCATGTGCTTATTATCCCTGGTACATCCATTTTGGTGACATTTCTGGGCATGTTTTGTACCCTTTTGCATATTTTGGATTGGTAGATTTTTTTCGTTAATTCTCTCTTTTTTTTAACTGTTTGATATTTCAGAGTTCTTTATGCATTCCAGAGACTAGGTTTCTTCAGATATAAAGCATGCATATATTTTCTCCCACTCTGTAACTAAATTTCTTCTGATTTTTACAGGGTCTTTTATAGGGCAACCGTTTTTTAATGTTGATAAAGTACAATCCATCTACTGTCAGAGATTTTTATCAAATTAGTGTTCTTTTTCATAAATGTTGGTAAAATTCTCTGATGAAAACATCTGGTCTGAAAATTTCTTTTTGAAGACTTGAAATTATGAATATGATATCCTCAATAACTATAAGGCTAGTTAAGTTTTCTATTTCATATTGGGTGAATTATGGTAGTTTCTGTTTTTCAATAAATTAGTTCATTTCATCTCAGTTGTCAAAGTTTTGTATTTTCATTGTCATTCAACTCAATGAATTTTTAAAATTTCCCTGGAGACTTCGTCTTCATTTCCTGAAATATTTAGAAGTGTGTTATTTAGTCTCCAACTGTTTGGCATTTTCCTTTTAACTTTATGTGATTAAATTTGTAGTTTGATTTCAATATGGTCAGAGAATACATTATGTATGATTTCAATTCTTTTAAATTTATCAGGACTTGTTTTATGTCCCAGGGTATGGTCTGTCTGGGTGTATGTTCCCTGTGCACCTGAAAATAACTTGTGTTCTGCTGTTGTGTGAAGTGATCTATAAACGTAATGCATGTCTTGCTGGGTGGCAGTTTTTATGAGCTTTTCTATGTTCTTGTTGATGTTTTGTCCAGTTCTGTCAATTATTCAGAAACAGATGTTGAGGTCTCCAAGTAAAACTGTGGTTTGCCTATTATCCTTTCAGGTTTATCTGCTTTTGCTTCACGTATTTTGCAGCTATGCAATTTGATGCACCTACCTTAGGATCGCTGTCTATCCCTTGGGAGTCTGACTCTTGTATCACTATATAATAGTCCTCTCTGTCTCCAGTGGTTTGCTTTACTCTGATGTCTAGTTTATTTGATATTAATGTGGCCAGTCCTGCTCTTTGTCATGTAATATTATCATAGTTTATCTGTCTCTGTCTTTTTACTTTCAACCTTTTATTTGAAGTAAGTCTTAGGGTGCCTGGGTGGCTCAGTCAGGTAAGCGTCTGACTTGATTTTGGCTCAGGTCATGATCTCACAGTTTGTGTGATCCAGCTCCACATCAGGCTCTGTGATGACAACGTGGAGCCTGTTTGGGTTTCTCTCTCTCCCTCTCCCTGCCCCACCCCTTGGTGTGCTCTCTCTCTCTCTCTCTCTCTCTCTCTCTCTCTCTCTCTCAAAATAAAGAAATAAACTTAAAAAAAAGTACATGTCTTGTAGACCACATATTGTATTGTTAGGTTATGTGTTGTTAATCCATTCTAAAATGCTCTGTCTTTAAAGATGAAAGAACAATAGCAGAATGGGAATCAAAGGAACACTTCAGTAACATCTTAACCAAATAAGTTTCCAAACAAGGAGCCGTGATATGAGCTGGATTGGAGGACATCTTTAAATTAGTCTGCAGACCTCAGCTGTGCTTCCCACCCCTCCTGCAGCTGGACCTCGGGCACACCAGGGGAAGCATGGAGAGCCTGAGGTGCGACATGGACTCTAGACTAACCCTCCACTCAGCTTACATGTATGTGGCAACATGGAGGAAAAGTGAGCTGGCTGTGTCTGCCCCTAGGTGACCTTCCCTCAGCCTCTTCCCTCTGAAAAGGATTCTGGTTCCCAGTGGGTCAAGATTCCGTTTACTGATAAAGCATGGCCCCACAAATCTCATGACCCAACGCACTGAGATACTTACAAGCATTAAACGGGTAGAGGTGTGGGAGATGGGCGAGGAAAATTTAAGAATCCTCTGAGAAATTTTTCTTATGGCTGATTTTTTAATTTTTCAAGCTAAACTTCAAAACTTTGCATTTCTCCCTATTCTTTTTCATCTTTTTCACTTCAGATCATCATTCTAGACAGCCGGAGTTTCTGATAGATTTCTAGATTCCATCGTCTCCTTCTCTACTTACCTTTTTCACACATGGCATTTCAGGGCTTTCCTGAGAGAACCAGGTACCTAGGGCTCCTTCCTACAGCAGAAGAGTGGCTTTAGTCAAAAGCCTTACATATGTACTCATTGTGGGCTAAACAACAGCATTCATATTCCTGACATAATCATCAAGGGACTCTTTTCTCTCTTAAAATGAGCTTTCTGGACACTGAAGCAACTTGGCGATGGTGGAGAGCAAAGTGTGTGGTTCAGCATCATAACCTGAGGGATCCCAGCCCATCATCCAAGTTTGCAGAAGAAGCCATGACCAGCAAAGCCACTCAGGTACACTTTGGATGATTCTTCAAGAACCAGTTAAGTCAAGAGTAGACTTTTACCAAGAACCCCATGACCTTATCCAGATATCTCCCAGGAAGTCCACAATAACTTTAATCCAGAAACATATTTTTTCAACAGATATTTATTCCTTTTAGCAAGACCCTACAAAAAACAGGGTCATCATCCTTTCTCTATAAATGGAAAAAACATCGCTCCATGACAAGTATACTCATATTTGAAGTTTTTCATTACTTTTAATCAGAATACCAAAGTTGAACTTCAGAGTGGGATGAGATGGATGGTATATGTAATACTGTTATAAAATATAGGAGCTTAAATGACTCACTTAAGGCAGTGTTATTCAGAAGAGATAGTGCTTAAATTCAAAATCATGTCTAACTTCAATGTGTCTCTTAAATATGTGTTCAAATGGACAATGGAATTAGAAGGAGGGAGGCCCTTTCTCAAGACTGCATGGTAAGAAGCACATGGGCCTTTTGCTGGGCACTGGGTAATGTATCAAATTAAAAATCCTCGGGGCGCCTGGGTGGCTCAGTCAGTTAAGCGTCCAGCTTCGGCTCAGGTCATGATCTCATGGTCTGTGAGTTCGAGCCCCTTGTCGGGCTCTGTGCTGACAGCTCAGAGCCTGGAGTCTGCTTTGGATTCTGTGGCTCCCTCTCTCTCTGACCCTCCCCTGCTCGAGCTGCCTCTCTCTGTTTCTCAAAAATAAATAAAAAAAACTAAAAAAATCCTCAGCAAGAGGAGTGGAAGAAGGTAAAAGAAAATGGGAGATAAGTAGAAATAGTGACTCAAACACAATTAATGAGTAAAATGTGAGTAAAACATACTTTGTACAAACTCTGTGACCCTTTTTTAGGGCCTCTGAGATAGGAAGCATGTTGTACATAGCCACAGGGTGGCGACTCACCATGGCTTAACTGGAACTGTCCTAGGTTTAGGCCCTGAAAGCTCATGCTCTGGGGAATTCCCAATCCTGTGCACACAGGCCTGTGTAATAGACAAGGCTGAGAAATAAATGGGATGATGGGGCCCAATTAGCAGTTTTGGTCTAAGACTTCCATTTTTGTTATGTTGCCTCAACTCTCTGGCTCTTAGTTTCTTTAATCCATTAAATGTAGATCTCTTTACCCAGTTCAGGTAAAAAAAGTTAAGTCCAATGCAAGATCACCTCTGTGATAAGGTTGTCATCTGGTAGTTTCTCAACACTTGTGTTTCAAGGCTGAAAAGACACTGCAGGGCCAAGCATCACAGAGGTGTGTCTAGTCAAGGTGAATTTGGGAAGTGAGGGCTCATCAGACAAGGAGGAAAAGAGAACCTCACTGAGGATTCCTGCCTCAGAGGGAGGGAAGTGAGACAATGGAAGGGATGGCAGGTTAGAGGCTTAGGAAGTGTGGAGGTCTGTGCCCTGCTCGCCTGCTGCCCCTTGGCTGTAGAATGGCTCAGAGTGTCAGCAATGGCTTGACAAGAAGACCCGAGGCCTCTTAGAGCTTTGCTGGGCGTCTCTGTACCAGCAACTCAGAGCGGAGGGCTTAACTGTGGTGCCCTGTGGGGGATGGAGAGAAAGCAAGGGCAGCACCCACCGCTCCCTGAAGACCACGCCTTCCCTGTTTTGGAGGTGTGGTCTTAGTTCCCAAGGAAGACAGGGGGACCCCCAATAATGTATTAGGTTGAATTAGTCACTGCCTTGGTCAGTGGGTGCTCAGATTTAATTTGATTCAAGACAAATAGAGTTAGTCTCCATGGATCTAAAAACTGTAAGACAAAATGTCACCATATACTCAAAGAAAAATAAGACAGGTTTGGATCAAAAAAATGCTTAGAGAATAAGTTAGAAAAAAGACACATATAGAGTTAATTACCACTTAAGAAGGTGAAACAAGATTTGTCAACTTGTAAGAGGAGTGGGGAGAGCTGGATAAGGAACTATCTATCCGTGAATTTCCAGATAGAAAGGTGGGCAGAGCAGCTCCATAATTCTCTTTCATAGTTCTCCCTGGGATAAAACTTCACTGAGGTCAGGCAAGGAAGCTAGATGGAAAGACGGAGAGCACAAACAAGATGCCATGTGTATGCCTAAGAGAAGAAACACAAATACATAGGAGAAATATTCAACTCTCGATCTCTCTCCTTTTTCTAAAGAAGTCCCTCCCAGGTAAGGAGAGGAGGGAATCATCACTTTCACAAGTAAGTGACACTTTGGGATGTGTGAATCCCCCGGAGCGAGGTATAAAAACCCACCACCGACCCCATCAAATGGCAGAAAAGTCACTTTGTTCCAAAGGGGCTGCTCTTAACCCCATTTGCTACCATCTGCTGCTGAGTCCATGGGAAGTGTAGGAGTTAGCCCACCCTTCATGGGCACTGGCAAAGAATTCTCCCCAGGAAACTTCATTCTAAGGAAAGATTTAAAATTCTCTGAGTGACAATCAAAGCCAAGAGGAGGTAGGGTTGATCTGATCTTTGGTCTAAAATATTTAGAATAATTGACGAGAGGGAGGGAGGAAGAGAGAGAGAGAGAGAGAGAGAGAGAGAGAGAGAGAGAGAAAGAGAGAGCGAGCACAGCAGGAGCGCTTGAGTTGAATGATTGATAATGGAACATTTCTAATCACATCAGCCCTTTCCAGAGAAGACAGGTCAGGGCACTTACAGATCCACAGCTACAAGTTTAAGAGTTTTTGACAAATATCTATAATTTAAAATATAATTATTAAAAGATAAGACAGATGTGAACAGCTTCTTTCTTTTTCATGTAGGAGTCAAACAGGGACAGGGAGAGATTTTGCTGCCACAGTGGTTCAGGGCTGGGAAAGTCAGAGCACAAAGCACTAAAAGCAGCATCGCTGAGGTTGCCTTTAATTCCACACGAGAAAAAAAAATGCATGTTCTCCTATTTCCTATGTTCCAGTAATGGCTTATTTTAAAACAATAATATAAATAATAAAATACTATTATCTGGTTGTAAATGGCATAGTTTTCCTTTTAGAAGAAAATAAAATAAAAGTAAAATATAAAATAAATGAAATATAAAAGAAACTCTCATCCCCAATCAACTGTCGGAATTAATTGCTGCCATAACATTTCCCTATAAATAGTTCTATATAGTTGAGATTTTGCAAAACCCATGTAACCACTTGATTTTGTTGCCATTTAATACTAAAATGCAAACATTTTTCAATGCCATAAAAAACACTTTCTACAATTAATTTTAACATCTTCAAAATATCCTACTGTAACTTTGAATTTTATAAATAAGTTTTTAAATTTAATAAAAGAAAAAACTGACTAACAAAAGATGCTTTCTAAGATTGCTGTGAGGAATTTGCTTTGCTTACTACTGTAATAAATTATCTGAGAAGTTAATTTTATTGGATAGCATTTGTTTTGTCAAATTGCTTTCCAAAACTTCTGCATTTGTTCTGTGCCTTCCCTCATAGTCCATCAAGCAAGAAATAATTTCATACTGGAAAAGTCAAGCTTTGAACTTACAGTACTGCATGTTTCCCTGGCCCAAGTTCTCAGATAATTTCACCACAGGATGAATGACTAAATAGCAAAGACATCTTCAGCTTTGGGAAAACGTCTTTCAATTGAGTTGAGTCTATCAGGATTTTCATTTGAATCTTACCAGTCTTAAAATTCAATTTTTCCTTAAAAGTTTGTTTTTGGTAGCTGTGGCTTTGTATTAGAAAAATGAAGATTGCTGATTCAGAGAAAAGAAATCATCACTGGTACCATTTTTCTTACTAAGATTAATACTAATGATAGCTAATTTGTACTGTTTATTACATGTAGGCAGCAGACTAAGGACTATGTATCTGTATATCTATACCGATCTATCTATCTATCATCTCTCTATCTTTCTATCTGTCTATCAGCTTGTCTATCAATATAGCTAGCTAGCTATCAAATCTCCAAACGTATTTTCCCAGTAAGTAGTGTTATTTCTGATTTATAGCTTCAGAAAATGTGTTTCAAAGAGGTTGAGTTCCTTCTTAAAGTTACACAGCCACAGAACTCAAGGAGATTTAAACCAGGCATAATGACGATATTATCCATGTTCTTCTAGAGTATTGCATTTAAAGCACAAATTAAGCAATGCCTATTTCAGTAAAGCTATGGATGTGTAAAAGGTCAATCATGGGATTTCTTAGACTTTTATCTTTAAAATTGTCCTTGACCATGGCCAGGAGATTTTCTCTAATACATCTTAGATGTCTTTTTTCTTTGAGACAGGAGTCTCAAATATTTGTGGTGATTATACCTACTTATCCAAATACTTATGTTCCTTCTATCAATCACTTTTAACTCTTTAAACAGTAAACCCTGTGAATCTGGTTATTTCCTTAGTAACCAACTGGAAGCTGAGATCTGAATATATTTGTTTTAGGAAAATAATCACCGATTCTCTGTGGAGAGATGAGGAGTATAAAGAGTTATATAAAAGTGGCTCCACCAATGTTCTAAATGCAGCCAGATAACTCTGTGAATCAACCTCTCTATCTTTATGTAGCTCAAATTCTTAGTCTGGGAAGTGTAGGAAATGCTAGTTTTCCCATGAATTATGAGGATTTTAGGAGATAATGGACATTAGCACATTTTATGAGGCACAGCAGCATGATAAATACTTGAAAAAGAGGAAAGAGATTGCCCAATCCTCTCACTTTGCTGATAAAGAAGGGAGGTAAGCCTGAAGTCTGCTCTGACATAGGTGAAGTCACAGCGCGATCTGAGACATATCCTTCTGCAGATGGAGTAAGTGAGGCTCAGATAGCTGGAATCCTACGCCCTTGTTCCTACATGCAGTATACAACCTGGTCAGTGTTTGAAGCTGGTCCACCTCTTTAGATGACCCGCACTCTACCCAAAAGCAATGCTTCACTATTCCCTTTCTTCATCCCACAAGCACTTTCTCCTGCATTTGACTTCCTTCCAATTCTGACCAGGCCGGTTCCTGTGATTTATATAAATCACACAGGTGACACTATGACCACCACATAGAAGATTCGGTTTCTTCACATTGTGTATCACCCTCCCTGGAGCTGGGGCACCGCCCGTATCCCAGTTCTAGAACACATCCCTCTTGCTGAACTCTTCTCTCTACAGCACAAAAACTCTGCATAATGGAAAATCACAGCAGTTAAAGCTTCCGTGATGTATGGGATTCAGCTCCAACCACAAATCACCTGGAGTAATTAACGCATAATGAAATACCATAGCCAGGCAGGGCCTAAAGGAGGTCTTTGCTGCAATATTTACCTCCTACATTAATTCTCTAATTAGACAACTACACTTCATCTTCCCATGAGCCCAGTTCAGTATGTTAAATGGAATTGATTACTTTTAATATATAGTTTATATTTGGAATTTAAATAGTTGCTGTGGATGAAGAGGCTCGAAAAAAGACAATGGAGAGAAAACCTCACTTTCTAAAATAATAGTAAATTACTTCTGCGGAATGCCTAGTCGGGGCCCCTAGGTGATAGCTACGTTCTTGCCAGTTTCTCTCATACTCCCAGATCAAGAGTCTATAATATTCATCTTTCAACAACAACAACTTTTAACAACAAATTACCATCTATTCACTCATCTGCTCATCTAGTCGCTAAATAAATCCTGACTACTTCCTCTGCCAGGCACTGTTCAAAGTGCTCAGGATAAATCAGTGTGCCAAACAGACAGGATCCTTTCCTTTCAGGACTTAGCTGCCAGCAGAGAAAGCACACAATTTGCTCTCAATGAGCATGATGAATGTGTGGACTGCATACATGGTGGAATATGTGGGTCAGGGTAAGAGACATCGAAGGCAGGGTGTGCAGCAGCTTACGTAGTAAGAAGAGCAGTCGAGGAGACTGACTGACAGGTGAGGATTGAGCAAAGACTTGAAGGGGACCCAGAAAGGATTTAGAGCCCCAGAGAGTAGGGAGAGGCAATTCTGGTGGAGGAAGAGCACCGGTAAAGGCAGAGAGTGTTTGAGAATCCAGTAGGAGGCCACAGTAACCAGACAGAGGGCCCTGTAAGAGACCTTGAAGACTCAGGCATTTGCTTTGAATAAAATAGAGAACATTAAAGATTTTGGAGTAGGGGACGTATGTGAGCTGACTGATATTTTATAATGAGAACTCATTGGTGTCAGGCTGCTGTGGACTGAATGTTTGTGGCCCCCCAAGTTAATATATTGAAGGTCTAATCCCCACTGCAATGGCATTAGGAGGTGGGGTCTTTGGGAGGTGGTTAGTTTAGGTGAGGTCATGAGGCTGGGGTGCCCACAATGGGATGAATGCCTTGTAAGAAGGCGAAGGGACTGGAGCTGTCCCTCTGTCATGTGAGGAAACAGCAGGAAGGCAGCCACATGCAGGAAGCAGGCCTTTACCAGGAACCAAATCAACTGGCATGTTTATCTTGGACTTTACAGCCTCCAGAACTGGGAGAAATAAATTTTTGCTGGTAAGCCACCCAGACTGTGGCATTCTATTATGAAGGGCCAAATGCACCGAGATACAGGCCCTCCATTAAATAATTTGCATTTCTCAACAAATATGTGAGTTAGCAATGACAGGTCCATTTGAGAGATAAGTGCACAAAAGTTCTGGAAGATGAAATACCAAGGGAGTGATATTCAACAAGGGGTAGCCATAACCACCACAGAAATGCATTGCAAGTACCCATATCACCCTGATTCTTATCTGTGTAAGTTCCTCAAGTAGGTCCCCAGCCACCCTCACTCCTACCTTCCAGATTCTTCCAGAATCTTCTTATCTTTCAGAACGGAGCTGAAACTGAAGGTCCTGAGTAAAGTCAACTGTGAGGACCTGTTTCAGCCTCACAACCCTTCTCTGTTCTTTCATACTTCATATCACAATCTGTATCCATTATTTATTTACTTGTTAACGTTTTCTCTGCTACACTGAATATCGGCTACATTACTCTAAGTGATTTGTGACTATTGCAAATCTAGCACAATGCCTGGTATTTTGTGGGTGTTAAATAAATATTTATGGAAACAGGGAGTAATGAACATTTAAAACAATACAAAAATAAACAAAAACTCATGTTTTTTTTTTTTTTTGCTATTTTCACAAATGAAACAAAAATGGCTCCTAACCATCCCCAGAACCAAAAGCTCAAGTTCTCACAGTTTGGCCTGAGTTTGCCTTTATCAGCTCATCTTCCACCAAATCCTCACTCTCCCCACTAGAAGATATCTCCGGTATGTCTGGGTCTTTATTTATCATCAACCACCCGAGATGCCATATAATTCTTGAGGCACTACTTCTCCCACTGGAATTAAACTTCTCAGGACTAGAATCTGGTTTAATTCATAACCTCACAGTTTACTAACTCAATGAACATTAAAAAGTACTCCGTATATAAACCTACACGTTAAAATGTTTAATATTATAAAGACTATGTTAATATTATTTATTCCTATCATTCTTTCATGAACTTGTCACTTTGGCCACCCCAAAGTATATTACCTCAGTCACCACTGATTGCTTCCAGAAGTCTTTTGGAATAGACACCGTGATTGTTATTTTGTTTTAGAAATGAGGGAGCTGAAGTTCAGAGAGGTGAAGTTAGTTGCCTAAGGAGACTTACCTACTAATTAGTGGAGAGGACATTTGAACCAAGTCTCTCTGTGATAAAAGCTTGTGCATTTGAAGGCTCATCATTACACACGATGAGGTGTGGCTGTCCCTGTTTCCTAGAAGCAGAGTCTGGTGGGAAATAGCAGACAGAACACCAAATCTCACACTTTTTTATGACAAATAAACTGCCTTGCCCGGGGCTGAAACTTTGTCATTGAGTGTCTCTGAGAACTGAGGGTTCTAACAGTTCCCACGGATAGTTACACTGAATTTTACCAAGAACCCCCGGAGAAGCATGTGCAGGGACTCCAGACAGGCGCGTGTAAGAGCAAAATGTCAGCGAAACTTACCCTCCTGGGAGTGCCTGGTAAATTGTGAATCGCTGAACTAAATGGGAGCATATTTTTAACCAATGAGAACATGGAGGCCCGGAGAAAGTCATCACGGAGAATGAATTCATTCTTGCCAATATCAGAAAGCCCAGCTCCTTGAAAGATCCAGGGTGATTTTAAACCATCAGTTTGGTACCGCAACAGACTGAGTCATCTTCTCTCAAGTGACTTTAAAGAGACAGACACGTGCGAAATGTCAAGTGGCCCAGTTGAAACAGAGACCTCGCTTATTTGATTATTATGATAATGCTGCCAGTTGTAATAATCTTTGCCACAGAACAGACACGGGCTATTCGATAAAAATTGAATAATGTAGCATGCTTTTTTGACATTGCTGCCCCTGCTTAATGGAAACAGCACGTAGGACCACAAACAGACACTATTATATACGTCTGTCAGAGACATTACTGCAAATGTGGAAAATTGGACAGCACAGGAAGGTCAATGCTAGGTCTTAAAGGATCTGAGAGGTGTGTGGCAGAGGGGCTTGGGAATGCTCCCTTCCACTCCTAGTATGAGAGCTCATGCGACAAGACCAGTAATACGTGAAAAGAATACTCTGCATGCTCCTTCTCATAGCTCTTGGCTATTGTGGGACATGCACTATATGATAACAGATATTTTCAGAGCCTCCGTGAGGGTTGGTGAAGGGAAAGTCATGCCTCTTGGGAAGGATGAGTCTAAGTGGACACAGTCAAAAGTATAGGGACCACAGGTATGGTCCATAACAAAACCCTAACAGGAAAGCTAAGAATGAGGTTGCTCGTGGACTGGAACCCAGAAGCTGAAGAGGAGACTAGGGTAGAGGTGCAGAAGTAGAAAGCCTAATTTCTGCATCATTTTAAGTAGCAGAGCCCAGTATTATCCTTTCATAAAGCCCTCTTTTGGAGGACAAGTTGACATATGAAAAAAGATAAGGTCTTTCTCTTTAAAGGTAGTACTACATATAATCAGTAGGGAGAAACAGAAACAAACAGTTGTGAGAGGATACAGTTTTTGCAGTACACAGATAGAGCTCTGGGGATGCAGAAAATGAGCCCCCTTTCTTTTTGAGGGAAGCAGAATAGTTTGAGTGGTGCAGAAAAGATACCAGTTTACCACTGAGTTGAATATAAGACTGAATCAGATACCAGGGGATCACTGAATGTGGAACACAACCAATGGAAGCAGGAAGTCACAAAGAGACGCGTGGTACAAGAGCATAAATTGGGAAGGCATGGCTGGTAATTGGGCAAAAGAAAATCCTAGGAGAGAGGCAGGGCTGCACGTTTATTGGTCACAAAAGAGGACTAGCACTGACCAGGAGAGAGTGATGGGACAGCAGGTGTTAGAGAGATCGTACTGGGTCCAAAAGGGAAATGGAAGGACACAGAGTACTTCTAATGCATGCAGTTTTATTTTACAGAATGCATACTTTAAATGGGTTAAAGTGTGAAAATATGAGACTTTTTACCGATGACACAATTTTTATTATTTTTGGCAACAAAATCACACCATGATGGAAATATTTCAAAACATCACATACAATATGCTCTTTTTATTGAATGAGTTGTTTTTTGAAAAAGAGATATTAAATGCTAAAATGATTTTCCCCTAAGTGGATACAGATATGGAGAGAGATAGAGATACAGAGATAGAAATCTTTATCTATATGGATAGTGAAGTCTATATAGGTATATTTACCTATATACTACTTACATAGTTATCTATGTATCTGTAAGTGTATGTAGAAATCTAGAAACATAGAGATATAAAGATATATGGATGAATGGATAGATATAAATGATAGATGATAGATAGATAGATAGATAGATAGATAGATAGATAGATAGATATAGTTTTTGGAGAAACAGGATCAACAAGGACTGGCCCCCCTTCTCTAACTTTTTCTTTTGTAAGATTACACTGGTTACAACGTGTGCACAGGGAGTTAGGGGGATATAGCAGGAAATTGAGGTGATGCAGGCAAAATAGGTGATAGAATCCAGAGAGAGGCTGAGGCAGGGTTGTCCAGTGGCTGTTGGAAGCTTTATGTAATGAGACAGCATGTTGTGGCTGGTTTTGACCCATGTTTGGTAAACCCTGTTGCTGCTTCAGTTGACTTGGTAACAGATCACTCCCTGTGGGTTGTTGTTGATGGTGCTAAAACATCATTTCCAAAGCTTCGCAGCACTTGGGGACTTTCTGAGTCCCTCCACCAGGGGATACAAGCACCATGCCCACCAGAAGATGCCAGGTGCTGGGTAACTTCCCCATCTGCACTGGTTACTGTTAGACGTTGGGCTCATCTTGGATCTAAGGGATCAGCCCGAAATCTGGCCCTGCCATTGGCTGTGTGATGTTGAGTGAGGCTTCACTCCTCTGATGCCATTTCTCTTCTGACCTGCCTTACACAGTGCGATAAGCCTTCCTTGGGCTGATGGCTGTGCTCCCCACTTCTGACTCTGTTTGCACTGCTCTCCCTAAATACTGGGAGAATATCAATAACCTCACCCTATGTGATTAGAGAACAGAAATATCAGAGGGTTGCCCACACTGTACATAGAACAAAAAACTGCTAGAGAGCCCCTAAGACTGCAACATCTCCATCTTTATAAAGTAAAACGTTCTTATTCATGCAAACCTAGCGGTGGATCTAACCTGAACCCCACTGCCTCAGCCCAGAGAGGTGGACGAAGCAGAGCCCACGTGACAGTCTTCCTTATACTTGCAACAAAGCTTCCGCTCAGCTTCTCAGGGAGATCTACACTCTGAATATTAAATATATAGGTGAACCATATAAAATTGCATTTATGTAGGTCAACATAGTCAAATACTAGTAATATCGTATAGCCAAACCAAATGTCATCTTTTTAGAGGATTATGAGATTTGCATCAAAACTAAAAAAAATTAATTAATTAAACTAAAAATGTCCTTTCTTATCCCTGACATTCAGTTTAATTTGATATTCAATTTTGACTACGAGCCGGGCATTGGTGCTTACTACAAACAGGAAAAATTAAGAGATCATTCTTGCTTCTAAGGGATTTACAGTTCAGTGGTGGGAACTGAGAGGTAAGCAGACACTGGAATCTCAAAACTCACGTGGCGGGGTAAGTGTGGGGCGACCCTGGAGTGCTGTAGGAGTGCTTTACCAGGAATGACACCCTGAAAGGCTGCCTGGAGGGGCAGTTGATTTTCATTATCTAAGAAATGGGAATAAAAATAGCATTTATCTGAAATAATGTTGGTGAAAATTAATTACTCATACATTAGATCAGTATCTGGCCATAACTTCCTGATCACTGTCAGCTATCAGCACTTCTGGGTAATTTGGCTCAGTTTTTAGAACTGGAGAAAATGTCAGAACTGGGATCCAAGTATGAATTCTCCTGAATCTGCATGCTTGTCTCTTTCCATAAAGATACATTAAGAATGAATTGTTGGTGGGAATGCAAACTGGTGCAGCTCCTCTGGAAAACAGTATGGAGGTTCATCAAAAAATTAAAAACTAGAACTACCCTATGACCCAGTAATTGTACTACTAGCTATTTATCCAAAGGATACAAAAGTGCTGAGTCAAAGGGACACACACAAACCAATGTTTATAGCAGCACTATTGACAGTAGCCAAATTACGGAGGGAGTCCAAATGTCCATCGACTGACAAATGGATATGGTATATATATACACACACACAATGGAATATAACTCAGCCCTCAAGAAGAGTGAAATCTTGCCATTTGCAACAACATGAATGGAGCTAGAGCGTATTATGCTAAGTGAAACAAGTCAGTCAGAGAAAGACAAATATCATACGATTTCATTCACATGTGGAATTTAAGCAACAAAACAGATGTACATGGGGGAAGGGAAGAAATATAAGATAAAAACAGAGGGGGAGACAAACCATGAGAGACTCTTAAGTACAGGGAACAAACAGAGGGGAGGTGGGTTGGAGGATGGGCTAAATGGGGGATGGACATTAGGAGGGCACTTGTTAGGATGAGCCCTGGGTGTTCTCTGGAAGTGATGAATCACTAAATTCTACTCCTGAGAGCAAAACTACACCATATGTTAACTAAGTTGCATTAAAAAAAATGAACAAGTTGCACATCCCCCAAAGCACTTCCCTGAGCAGATCCTTTTCCTTGGACTTACAATTTAGGAGAATGACGTAGGCTTCTGTTTCCTGGATTTACCCACACGGATGACAAGAGCAGAAATAATGTGATAAAAATATCAGAAATTATAACAAAACACTAAAAGTAGCAGCTCACATGCATTCACGTCTTCGGTGTGTCAGGATACACTGGAGAGGGGTCCACTGAATATTTCCAGTAACACTCTGGGGAAGGTATTCTTTCCTGGGAGGTTTGCTGGGGCTGATAACTAGTAGTCTTCTGTGTTGCCAGAATTCTAACTGAAGTACATAGAGAAGTAAGACTGTGGAGATCAAAATACACTTTGATGCTAGTACATCTGATATTAAAAACTATGCTTATTTCTATAGAATAGTGGACCTTCCCGCACTGAACTCCATGAACTAGACAGACTGGGGCACCCAGCAACAGCAGACGTGGAAGAAGTCGTGAACTTGGCCCACGTGGCTCCAGAACCTGGACTCCACCTGCTGCAGCCTAACAAGCATAGCTGCTCTGTATTTGCTCTGAACCCAAAGCCACAGGCAGAGGACCATGCTCAGGGAGCACTCAATGAAACTTTCTCACCAGATTCCTGGCCAAGGTCCACTTCAGCTGTCCTCTATGCTCTTCTTTTGAGCATCCTGCTTGCTGTCACCTGAATTCCACATGTGCCCCCTGCACAGAGCCCTGAGAGCAAACCCTCAACTCAGCCAAAGATGCTCCTCAGTTTCTGTCTTGAAATTTATGCCTTCAGTGTTGGTTAAAATGGGGATATCTTTCTGTTTCACACTCAACACATATTTATTGAGTACCCACTGCTGAGTCCTAACAAAGACACATGGTCAGATGCTTTGGCAGGAGTAGGAGCAGGACCCTTTGAGTGGGATGAATGGATGGTTTGGATCTGCACTGAGCAAACCAAGTGCCAGTGTTGTGGCAATAAGGCTCAAAATAGAGCCTGTGTCTGATTTAGGCATTCCCCATGTTAAAACTGATTCAAGAAGCAGGTGGCCTGTAGTCAGAGGTAGAGGGTGTTGTGTCTGTGACTGAGAAGATGTTGGAAGGTGATGGTTCACAGATCTTCAGACGGTCTTTCTGTTTTCTTTGCAGTTAGCCCCAGATAAGGAAGAAGCAGGCACACTAGCCTCAAGAAGGTAACAGGCGTCTTATCACAGGTAGAGACCTGTTTGACCTCTGATTGGCATATTTGTCACATATGTGACATCACAACAGTCATCACAAAAGAGATGACTGTTATAAGGAAAGAGGAAGAGGCAGGGCAGGGGAGATGCTTGGATTGCCATCCCAGCCTGCTCTCCAGGGGTGAGGTCAGCATCTGCCTTCACAGACACAGGTGGCACTCATCTTTAGGACTGACCTTCTCCCTGCCCCTCTTACTGTCAACCTTTAATTCTACCTTGGCCCAGACTAAGAATTGATGAGGTTATGAGAACTGGATTCAGAGGAAGCAGGAAGTTCTTCTCAGACTTTAAGGCCTAGATGCCATCCCAGCCTCCTGAAGTCTGCATGGAGCTCTAGGGTCCACACTCTTCTATGGTACAGCAACCCTTCGATTTCTTTCTTGCTACCTTTTCTTGCACCCATAACTCCCTCAAGAACCTTGAAAGAAGGTAGGGAACCAGTAGAGTGTTGCCACAAACAATGTTCTACAACACAACAGACCAAATTCAATGGCATAAGACAGAAACTATTTATTGCTGATCATGTATTTGTTGGTTGGGTTAGTGACCAGCTTCAGATTCAGGCCAGATCTACTCCACAAGTCTGCTCTTCTCCTAGACCAATAGCTACCCTGGTGTGTGTTCTCATGATGATGGTAGGGGTTCAAGAGGGGTAAACAAAGATGCTAGATACTTCTTCAGGCCTAGCCTTGGAACTCTTGACCAAAATCCCATGCAAACCCAGCATCAGTGGGGTGGCCTCTAGTGAGAATTGCAAAGTCACAGGGCAGGAAGCCAGGATACTGGGGAGTGTGCAGCATTGGTAGCAATAAGACTCAGAGGAGGGATTCAGGTATTACTAGTTGTCAAGGATTATACCATTTTATCATGCCTGAACCTTACCTCTCTCCTGATATTAGACACTATACAAATTAAAGTGCTGTCATTCTTGACCTGATAAAAAAAAGTGGGTGGTTTCATAAACTATAGTAAAACATCAATTACCTCTTAATTAGAATTTCATTAGGAGTATAAAGTGGGCCTTACTCACTATTGCAGCCTCTGTGTTTGACATATATATTTGTTAAGAAAATAAATTAAAAACCAGCTGACTAGAGTCACAATCTTTTCCTAAGCAGCCTCTCTTTTAAAGTGGCTAATGAGCATCATTATTGGATAAAATTGAACAATATCATTTTTCCAGCTGATACAGGTGCTAATTGATAATAAAATAAAGAAAAACCTCCAATGTGTTTGACTTGTATAAGAAGAGATCTAAATAATATATTAGCTTGATAATTAGAGGACTCAGAAGTAGATTGTACAATGTTAAATGAAAACTTTATAAAGGAAAATTAAACCCCTTTTGATTTGTTGGCAAGGACCCTGGAAGCTATTAAAGGGCTATTAATGCCATCAAAAATCTATGTTTTTACAGATTTATGGCACACTGCATCTTCTTTTACTGATCACTGTTTAAGCTTCCATAGAAGATGGGAAATGAAGATCCTTTATTTTTTTAATGTTTATTTATTTGGAGAGAGTGTGTGTGTGAGCAGAGGAGAGGGGCCAAGAGAGATGGGGAGAGAGAAAATCTCTAGCAGGCTCCTCACTGGCAGTGTGGAGCCTGATGCAGGGCTAGAACTCATAAACTGAGAGATCATGACCTGAGCTGAAAATCAAGAGTCAGATGCTTAGCTGACTGGGTCACCCTGGTGCCCAGAAGATCATTTCTTAAGAAATGCACAAATAGTGGGCATGTAGGCTGTGCCCATGAGAAACAATTAGAAAAGAGAGTGGGTTATTATATTGTTAAGAATACCAATGGTAAGCAATGTTCTTAAGAAAATGGAGGAAGGAGCAGGACCCTACCTAGATTTGTCCAACTGTCATTAGGCTATGAAGTAGGGTATAACAGTAAATATTTCTCTAGGCAGGGAAACCACGTAAAACTGTACTACATAAAACTCAAGTTTGCCTTGTTGAAAACTGAATCACTTAAGGTCTCCACCTGAAACTTCGCTTTCTGTGTTCTGTAACTCACCATGGGAGACTAGACATAGAAGTCCTTATTCCTCCAAATGGAAATCTGGGAATTCTACTTGGCAATTCATCTCTCCTATATTTTATGACCAAAAAGTCACATGACCTTTTTAAAAATTCCCTCTACTACATATATTTTAAAATTTCTTTTACTGTTTATTTATTTTTGAGAGAGAGAGAGAGAGAGAGAGAGAGAGAGAGAGAGAGAGAGAGAGAGAGAACAAGTCATAGAGGGTCAGAGAGAGGGAAACACAGACTTTAAATCAGGATCTGGGCTCTGATCTGTCAGCACATAGCCTGATCTGATGCAAGGCTTGAACTCACAAACTGCAAGATCATAATCTGAGCCAAAATTGGCTGCTTACCCAACTAAGCTACCCAGGTGTCCCTCTACTAAATATTTTTACAGATATTCTCTTAGTTTGATGATTACCAGTTGCAACTGGGGATTTGAGCTGGGAGCTGCACCTGCCTGTGAAAATCAGAAGTGTCTATTGAGGGAAATAGGAAGTAAACTCATTGGGAAGTTGGGGTCTCCTGGATGGGCATAAATGACAAAGTAGTATGTCATGATGCATGGCCATGTTCCACTAAGGGAAAAGTAGAGTTGTTATGGCCATTTGGTTCTACTGTGTATATTTGCATTATCAGTTCTATGTAATAGTAGTCCAGACCCCTGTGCTGGGTCATAAAATCGGGAGGTGCAAGGCTCCCACGTGGACGCTGCATGCCATTCATGTGGGCAGTTCCCATAGGGTGAGCAGGGGTTAAAGATTGTCTCACCATTCACCCCAGCTCTACTGAACTTTACACGGGCTTCTTTGTTACTCTAGGCTCCTTACCCTCCTTTTCTGAGAGCATCTGCTTTAGAAGACATTCAGTTCTAAATTCTTTCCTGATCCTTGAGATGTAAGTCTTCTTCTAACCTCCTGCCTGCATTACTCCACTGAGTAAAGTCTTTCTTGAGAGCCTGGGAGCCACTCTCTAAAATGCAGTCACTAACGGAGGTAGAGCCCCCCTTTGAGTTTACTGAAAGTTGATGGGCACCAACTAGCAAATGCCAATGGCTTGATCACATAAACCTACCTCTCCTAACATCTTCCAGTATGTTCCCACCAGCTCATGCCAGTACTTCAGACCTTCTTTTGTTTCAGTGATGTCTTCAATCTCTCCTCTACCCCAATAGTCTTGAGTAAAGTGTCCTTTGTTTAACTTCTCTGGTGCCATTTTTTCTTTGACACAGGATACCTTTGGTGAGAAACTTTGTTCTTGGACAATCCTTTGAGCAGAAGTTGTGCTTGGCACAAAAGGCAATGGATTGACTATGGAGTGAAGTAAAGAGAGTAAACTCAGAGATGAAACAAATGCTCCCTTAGTCACTGACATGGAAGACAAGTACACAATCATCTGAAAAAAGGAAGGAAATGTGAACAACGGGCACAAAGATTGATACTGAAGTGTGGGCCTACCACAAGGCAACTGAGAAACTGCTTTTATTTTATTATTATCATTTTTAAATGTTGATTTATTTTTAGGAGATAAAAGTGCAAGTGGGGAAGGATCATACAGAGGGAGATAGAGGATCTGAAGTGGGCTCTGCACTGACATCAAAGGGTCGCCTATCGGGCTCTAACCCAGAAACTGTGAGATCATGACCTGAGCTGAAGTTGGATGTTCAACTGACTGAGCCACCCAGGCACCCCAAGAACTGCTTTTAT
This sequence comes from Suricata suricatta, assembly GCF_006229205.1. Lineage (NCBI taxonomy): Eukaryota > Metazoa > Chordata > Mammalia > Carnivora > Herpestidae > Suricata > Suricata suricatta. The sequence goes on along the minus strand of NC_043714.1, from coordinate 72,639,766 downwards.
AAACAAGGTGCATGTGCTACTTTGCTGCGTTAGGGATTGGCCTTGGCAGTGGGAAAAGTGCAGCAAACAATGTGAATTAGCAGGGTGAGGGCTCAGCCTGACTGAACTGAAGCTCATCATCTCTCAGCAAACTCTGCTCTCCCCCTCGGTCCCCAGCCAGCATGTATGCCTCGTCTCAGGTAGAACCCTTAGGCATCCTGAGCTGTTCGTCTCTCTCCTCTCCCCTATCAATGGCTCCCTGTCATTCCTCAGTATAGCCTCAGGGGGAGGCCAAGACTAGGGAATCCAAATCCTTCCCAGATTATACTTCTCAAGCTAAGGGACACATGGATCAAAAGGAAACTTCAAGTTCATAACTACAGCACGTTTCAGTTCTCCTGTGAGCTAACGGTTTCCTTCTTGTCCAAAGCAAGCTAAGAGCCAGAGGTTGTGTCCCTCCACTTCCTTCAAGCATCTTTCCTGGCTCTGACAACAGAGAGGGAATTTGAGCTTTCTGATCTTTTTCCTGTTGGAATTAGGGAACTGTTGTGTCTGGGCTCTGAGCATAGTGCTTTGTGTGCATTACATAATTTATTCCTCCAGCCAGACTGCAGAAAAAAAGAAAATCCTCTCATGTTCTAAAAGGATGAAATTAAGATTCAGGAGTTGAGCAATTTATCAGTGATCACAAGGATCATAAGAATTTGACTTCAGGACCAGGAATTCCAGGCCCCAAAGTCAGTGCATTCACCAATACCCTGTACTGCAGGACTTTTTCCCTGGCAATCACTTGTCCAGCTTTTTTCTCGATCTCCTCTTCCTGCCTCTCCAGGGATACCTGGGTTCATTAGGACGCTGCACCTTTAGCTTCAGGTGACTTGTTACGAATATGAGTGCTGTGCATTTGTCAGCAATTTGAGTTTATGTGCTCTTTCTAGTAAAATCTTTTCTAGCAAAATTCTTTCCCCTGGAAAAAAAAATCAATAAAAACTGAAAGGCGGGGGAACAAGATTAGAAAGGTTGGGAAAGGAAAGTAGATAAGTAAGGAAGAACAGTCCTCCAAAGCCCATCTTTCTCTCTCATCAGAGATTTTGTGAAAGGGCCAGATTGGCAGGAATGAAAAGGAAAATCCTTTTTTATTAAGCTCACCTGTATAGTATTATCTCTTCAGAGGTGTTTATGAAAACATTCACACACAGTAAAACTTGCCTTTTACAGAATTTTTATTTTTATTGAATAAGCCCATTTTTATTGAATTTCTTCAGCTCTCCATCAAATTTTAAAATCCCTGCCTATTACTCTATCTCTATATAAATCATACCTCATGTCCATCAGACTCCAGCATAGATGCAATACCCTCCAACTCCTGGTGATCTGATATAGGACTATGTCTCATTCTTGGGACAGGGGGAATCTATATCCTGAGCCTCCAGATCACCAGGGTGGTGTGACAATTGCCTCACTTCATTTCTGGGGGAGGGGTGGGTAAAATGAACTAGAATCCAGAGGAAGAAATAAAAGGCCACTGGGAGTTTTATTACCATAGATTTTCAATTATTCTGGTATCAGTGACCCATCCTCCAACTTAAAAACCATCTCAGTTCTGTTGTGTCCATGTGCAGAGTCTTCCCTGGGCTTCTTTGTTGATGGGACAGGAGCCAGATAAGGTAAAACGAACATGTAGAGGGCAGATCTTTTCCCTAGAGAGTAAGGGACTCAAATGTGGCTGACATGGGGTGCTTCAGTGGGCCCAGGAGCTGAAGGTTGAGGACAGCCCTGGCTTTGACTTTTGAGGACTCAATCAGATTTTGTTTGGAAGGACTCTGCTGGTACACAATTAACTGCTAGTCTTCAAAATGTTATACATATAAAAAATGCTAGAGGCTTTCTTACCCAGACCTACCATCTTCCTATATTAGTTCATTCATTCATTTATTCATGATTCATTCATTCATTCATTCATTCAGTTAGTCTTTCAGTCACTTGGTCCACACAAAAAAATCAGCTGGGCATCTCTGATATGCCAATGGAGTATAGGTGTGGGACATAACAGTGGACAATATAGACTTGGGTCTTGTTCTGGTGTGCTTATATTTCAGGGGAGAACACATCTAAGGAATGAAGGTGACATTATCTCAGGAAGTTCAGCACATATGTACTATACAGGAGGCTATAAGTAGGGAAAACATGAGAAAAACTTCCAAAAGTTTTAAGTTCAAAAACATAATGATGGTTTTCCCTTCTTTGGATATATGAGACTTGCATGAGTGAGTTTGCATATGGCACATGACACATGGATTTGTTATTTTTTGGTGCAGAGATAAGTGCAGAGTGGCTCCATTGGTTGAGCATCTGACTTCAGCTCAGGTCATGATCTCATGGTTCCTGGGATTGAGCCCCGTGTCTGACTCTGTGCTGACAGAGCCTGCTTCGGATTCTGTGTCTCCCTCTCTCTGTGCTCCTTCCCTGCTCACACTCTGTCTTTCTCTCTTTGTCTCTCAAAAAGTTAATAAACATTGAATAAACATTAAAAAAATTAAAACCAAGAACCCATATCCTTCATCACCCAAAAGGTCTCTGAAGATATATTCTCAGTCCTCTAAATATCCCAATCGATTGTCATCATGCCCAGAGGAGCAGGTCCAGATTCGTTTGTGGCGATCCCCGTTAAGACAATGTTCCCTCACACACTATGGCCACTTTGATCTCCAGAAGCTCATGTCTATAGAATGAGTCTCTCTTTTGGTCACCATAACTTTACTTCTGCTTTCTTCTGATTTCTGCCACCACTGTGGTATTTTCTTTCTTCACTGACTCTTCTGGATTTCTGGAATTGACAAAGAGTTGCCCTCTTCTTTCCTCCTCCTCCATTGCCCTCAATGGTGTTTTTGTTTGCTTTTTGCTGCTTTCCTTCTTTCAACTCACTAGGAAATCCCTTTTTAGAAAGCTAAGGTTATAGGGCGCCTGAGTGGCTCAGTCAGTTAAGCCTTCAATTTTGGCTCAGATCATGATCTCATGTTCGTGGGTTTGAGCCCCATGTCAGGCTCTGTGCTGACAGCTCAGAGCCCGGAGCCTGCTTCCGACTCTGTGTCTCGCTCTGTCTCTGCCCCTCCCCTTCTCATGCTCTTTCTCTGTATCAAAAAAATAAATAAAACATTAAAAAAAAAAAAGAAAGCTAAGGTTGTAAAGGACCCCAAAGTGGAGAACCACTCTCTCTCAGTCCTCCCCATGAGGATGGCAGGATAGCTACAGACTTCCAGGACAGAACTGATTTCCTGGCAGGTTCTCACAATAAAAAATTGTCTAGCCACTGAAGCACCTCAGAGAAGTGGTTGCTGAGCTCAGAAAACAAGGTTTAGGGGCATATACTTGCCAGGTGGGGTCAGATTTGTACAGGTGGACAAGACATTGAGTGTGGAGGCTATGAGCAACTTGGTTATACAGAGATATTTTCTGCTTTAAGAGAAGAACCACTCGTAAAGACTTCCAAGAACTGAACTCAGTGGAATATTCCCTCAAAATCATAATGACTTCTACAATTACCAAGGAGAGTGAAGAGCAGCATCCTTTATTGAGTATCATTATTCCTTAAAAAACACAACATATGGCATCCCATGCAATACACACAACATTCCTTCACACTGAAGTTGTTACCTGCATCTTACAAAGACCTCACTCTAAGTCTGGAGGGCCAGAAGATTTAAGCCATTTGCCTAAGTAACCAAGTGAATAGGCTGGAATTTGAACTGAGACTCTCTCTTATCCCAAAGACTGAGCTGTTTACTTGCTACATGATCCCTGCCTATCTTTATCTTTTTTATGTTTTTTTTTTTTGAGAGACAGAGAGAGACAGCGCAAGCAGGGGAGGGTCAGAGAGAGAGAGGGAGATAAAGAATCTGAAGCAGGCTCCAGGCTCTGAGCTCACTGTCAGCACAGAGCCTGATGCAGGGCTCAAACCCACAAACCTCATGAACCATGAGATCATGACCTCAGCCAAAGCTGGACGCTTAACTGACTGAGCCACCCAGGCACCCCTCTTTATTTAGTACCTAGTATGTTCAGGTAGTTTAGAAAGAACATCCCATTTACTTTTTAATTTTAATTTCAGTCTCAAAATAGAAATATGCTGGAAATATAAAAATTCCACACTTTGTAGGTGGAGAGGATAGATTTCAAAGAGTTTAACAAATGTGTCCAGGTCATAGCACTATCAGATGGCCGAACAAAAATTTGAACTTCTCTCACAGGGAAGATTAACTGAGATCACAGTTCATCACAAACACATTTTGTTAGCTAGATACATACGTAGCAGGAACTCAGTAATCAGCCACTGTTATTATTGTAGGTGTGTCCACTTAAACTACGTTAGGTTACTCAAGTCTTCTGACATAACTATTTATCCTGCTTGGTCATTTCCTTCTCTTCTTCTCAATGCCCAACCTCATGGCACCTGAAACTATAGGAACTGTGATTTATTCAATGTACCGTGGATGTCTCCAAGTGCAGAGTGCAGTACTGAATAATGAGAAGGATATGGGCTTCATGGTCAGCCATGTCTGAGTCAGATCTGGACTCCATTTGCCAGCTATCCATCTGGTCTTGAGAAGAGCCTTGAACTTCTCCAAGTCATAGCAAACTGTAAAATGAGAAATCATACCTAATCCACAACATTGTTGAAAGGTTTAAATCCCAAAGTATCTACCTAAAATATGATGTATTGTAGGCAGTTAATACATGTGGTTTCTGCTCTCAGCCTCATTCTTACATGGAGAGCAGGCACACGGACATAAAAGCAGTACTGTAGTCACTGGAGCCATTGGTAATCTGAACCTATTATTTCCAGTTCTCTTTCCGAGCATGTGGTGTAGCATTCTTCCTCCTTGTGTCTGGAAGTTAACCTTGGCCATATGACTGATGGTGGTCTATCAATTATACTTGGAGGTTTTACACCACATTCACCACATCCCCTTCGCTCTGCAGTCAGGACCTTGTGGTATGTATTGCATTGGAATCTCTGACAGCAGATGCTTGAATCACTGCCATGGGCAGGATCCCTGGATGAATTGGGTCCATGTGAAGAATGAACAACAACAAAGCTGTATTGTTTGATGAGCCACTGAGATTTTATTTAACCGTGGCATAACTTAAATATCCTGACCAATACAGGTAAAGTCTACCTTGACCTTTCCTTCCATTTTGTTTCTTACTGGAAAGGCTGGTTTTAACTATTCTTTTCCGTTTTCTGAGAGGCCCAGAGGACTTGGAAGCAATCTGATCATGTAAGTGAATGATTTATCGCTCCCGTTTGGCCCTAGCAAGGATTTGCCCTGTACCATTCATCTCTCAAGATATAATTGGACTTAAAATTAAAAGTGCATTACCTTCCAATTCATTGAAAGGAAACTGGTGGTTTTTACTTAAACAGCAGTTTCAAGCAAGGTATCTATTAGGAAGCTGTGAAAAATTGTTCTTGCCTGTTATCCTGGGAGCCAGCAAGGGAAAAGGATTGTTTTGTAAATGGCACCCAATTGAGCCTGAGGTCCTAAGGGCAAACCTCAGGGTTGGAGGTGGACAGAGGTGGAGCTCTGTGGCTCTCCTCACTTTAGGCCAAGCTGCTCCATATGGATCCATTGTGTTTTTGTGTTTGATCCTGAGGTTTCATTTGTAAAAAAAAAAAAAGCTTTCATTGCAAATGTGAGCCCCCTGCAAAGGGCATGAAAAAGAGATAGTGTTCCAAGAATGTGGAACCAGACCTACATCAGAGCAGGCTTGAGAGGGGCCCTGACAGTTGAGTGTGGTGGAGGGTCAGCCACCCTCTGGGGCTCTGTTTCAAGCTCATCTTGGTTCGTACCTGAGTCTAGAGATGAGGTCAAAGTAGGATCCACTGTGAGAAGAACAACCACTCCTTCAGGGGTTGGAAGCCAAGATGTAGACAGAAAGGATTTTTACCTCCATGCTACTCCACCTGGGAACTATAGATGTGTCTCCTGAATTCTCTGGAAAGCTGATATGGAGTCCAGAGTGTGGACGATGAGGAAGTGCCTGAGTGAAATGCTCATAGGGCAATGTCTCTGTCAACCCAGTGGGAGTCCAGGGCACAGACTGCCCAGCAGAGGCGTGTCATCGTGGGTGGAAATGCCAGACCCTTGGGCCAACACCTTGTTTGGTCATTGGCAAGAGAAGGAGTGCTCTGTGAAGACCATCGCTTAACAGAGCGGACACTGAAGAACTGACACGAGGCTGCCATTTAACCACATGTTTCACAGCTGGGCAGTGAATCCTTTCCTGCTGGAGAATCTGAGTAACACTCCTTTGGTCCAGCCACAGGAGCCCAGGAGCCTCGCATCACCCGGGAGCTCATCAGAAATGCTGAATCTTGAGCCGTGCTAGAGACACCCAGCACCAGGATCTCCAGTTTAACAAGGTTTCCAGGGGGTTTGCTTTCTACTGCAGGGTGTGAGAAACACAGAACTTGATCTAAGGAACAAAAAGGAGGGAGGAGAAGGCTTGTGGCTCATCAGAGAATCAGAGTTCTGGAACCCATGCCAGGCTGAGACCTAATTAAATATTGCTTACAAATGTTAGACGGCATGAGAAATGCTGGAGAAACTTGCTGGAAGGGTGAACCCTAGGCTTCAATCCCATGCATACTGAGTTAGCACATAGGGAGTGGACCCAGAGCTCTGCATTTCAACAATGTCCAGGTGAGTCTGAAGTAATTAATCCGCTGTCTGCTCCTTGACAAATGACGTGATGACTAGAATTCCGTACCTGGCCTCACCACACGCAGATGGATGGCTGTGGGGCTTTAAACAAATTCATTCTGTTTCAGGGTTTCTTGTGCTTCAATATTTTCAAGTATGAAAATAGTCCCAGATGGTTGGGGGTGAGGATGAAGAGATACAGCATTCATTTTTACAGTTTCTCCTATTAAGGAATAAAATAAAGTTCTAAAACAAAGTTGAATTTAATTTTCAATTAAGGGAGGGTCACTTAAGAAACGAGATTCAGGAAGTGTCTGGAGTTGAAAGTCCAGCACCCGATATAGACACCAAAGAAGGAGTGAATTCTTTATCAGGAAGGATTCCAGGAGTCAAGTTCTGCAGGTTTAGGTGGGGAGGCTTCTCAGGGTTGGCCCTGGGACCGGCCATTGTTTTAAGTCACAAAAGTGAGTGTGTGCTCCACTAAGGGTTCAAAGAGGACTGCGAAGCTCAGGGTTTTGGGGGACATGTTTAGATGTACGTGGTTGGTCTTGATTTTGTTCTTCCAGTGGTCTTGATGCAGACTCCTCCGAGCAAAGTGCCCAGTGTAGTCCTGTACAAAGTACAGGGAGTGCTCTAGGAACAGCTGAGCCCCCGCGATGGAGACAAATGCATGCAGACTCTTCTGGGCAAGTGAAAACAGCTCACTATGGCATTGCAGAACAGAGGTATGGTGATCACATCAGAAGCCAGACTCTTCTCCCTGAAAGATGGCCCAGACTCCTTTTACCTAAGCAAACACAGGCAAGTGACTTTACTCCTTTGTCAGAGCACCCTCACCTGCAAAATGGAAATAATAAGCCTATATCATAGGTATTTTATGACCATAAAAGGAGCAGATCTAGATAAATCGCTTAGAATAGCACCTGGCATATGGTAAGCACTCGATAAATAGTTGTTATGCTAACAAATGTCCATTCATTCAATGGAATATCATTCATCCACTCCAGACTCCACTTCTGGAAGATTACAGGTTAAGTATGTACATAGATGTAAAACCAAATGAAGCATAGGACAAGTCTGGATACGAAATTGCAAATATTAAGTGTTCAGAAAGTGTTAACTATTATTACTACTTAAATCAGACTAGGGAAGTTGTTTCTGACAGGTACATAATAGGAACTCCTTAAATGCCAGTTTCTCTTCCTTGGTTTTCAGCATTAATTTTCCTAGCTATCTGCACCTGGCATTAAACACTCCCACAATACTCAATGACTTTCCTTCCCATCACACACCCTCTGCTTCTTTCTTCCACGCCTTTGCTCATGACCTTCTGTCATCTCAGTGCTTCTCCTTCTCCTTTGTCTGGAGGCTAACTGCCTCCTGACTTCTAAGGCTGGGGGAGACTATCCTTCAGCAAACCTTTACATAGACCTCCTTTGAGGTCTCCAGGAATGTGGGGATTTTCTCTTCCATGAGGCTCAGCCCACAGTATCTTAAGGGATTCTCTGCAAGGGACTCTGTGTCCACCTATGGACTGTAATCTTGCCAAGGGCAAAAAAATAATTTTGCTACCTTCACAGCTCCAGGGACTGATACTGGATGGGCATGTAGTAGTTTCTCATCCATAAACGTCAAATATGTGCATGAATCTTTCTTCCCAGAAGCCTGACCTCTCACTCTCCCAAGCTTACTCTTTTCATCTTCTCTCCCAAGCTAATTTTTCAACCTAGATGGCTGTCCCTTTTCCCATCTCCCCTTTTCATTCTGAAACTCGCCTGCTCCTTAGAAATCCAGCCCACAGTCTATCTCCCCATGAAGAGAGGCCCCCAAGCCAAGCAGATAGTAATTAAAATTTGGCATGGTCCTTTCTTGCCAAATAGCCTCAGACAAAGATTCTCCCCCTTTGTTCTCTTTTTCTAAATGGTGGGGGGTAAAAAAGAAGGAATGAAATAAAAAAAAGGACAAGAGAAAAAAGAAAAGAAAAGATATACTGGTATCATGTAGGGAATAAAGATATTTAAGAGTATAAAGGTATCAATAGTACAACGGTCAGTATAGAGTAGGTGTTCAAATAACAATGGGAAGCCGCTGCCGAAATGATGAATCTGCTGCAGATTCTCACAGTGATGGCACAGCATACAGAGATGTGTGCACATTTTTGTGCATAGCTCACAATGACCTCAAATCTAACACGTCCAAAACTATACTCGTCATCATCATTCCAAACCAGCTGCTCCACAACTAGCTAACACTATAATCACTCTCCTGACTGCTCAGACTCGGCAAGCAAGATTTGTTAACACCCTTCCTCTCTGGTGGCCAAAGTCCTTAGTTGCAGGGAACGGTGACACTACAGGGTGAGGGGAGGTCTATGGGAATGGTGTGGCCCAGGGAGTTCATCACTGAGATTATTTAAAATTACTGATACCTGGTGATAATCAAAGGCCAACTAATGTTTTGTTAATTTTATTATTGATTTAAAATTATTTAAAAAAATTTTAATGTGTATCAATTTTTGAGAGATGGAAAGAGACAGAGGATGGAAAGAGAGAGAAGGAGACACAGAATCTGAAGCAGCTCCAGGCTCTGAGCTGTCAGCACAGAACCCAATGCGGGGCTCAAACCCAAGGACCATGAGATCATGACCTGAACCGAAGTCAGACGTTCAACCGATTGAGCCACCCAGGTGCCCCATTGATTTAAAATTCTCTGCAGCAAAACTGTACTCCCTTGTTGCCTAAAACTGCTCCCATCTCTCCATCCCCTGAAGATATGCTGCTGTTAATGGAGATCTGATAGGTCACACAGTGTCTCTGATGGTGGCTGTAGCTTCCAAGAACAAAACCCATCATTATCTGGTCCAGAAAAGTACTATTATTGCCAAAACCCTGGCCTAGAGCTCCACTGGTAAGTTGGAAAGGGAGCAATGCCACCTACCACCTCTACCCCAGAGACCCTCTGTGTCACAGCAGACATGCCGCCACGTCAGAGGATGCTGTGTCCAATGCCCAGTCCATATCCTCATGGAGCTCACCTCCAAACCAAAGCCTCATGGAGAAATGAAACTAGGACAGTATAAGTCTTATATCTGCATGAAGCTGAGTAATATCATAGACATGTATGCACACACACACACACACACACACACACACACACAAAAGCAGTTCCCACTTTGCACAGGATTAATTCTGTGTTGACTGAAATTTGTGCATGTATCAGAAGAGTGTCTTCACATTACTCAGTTCCCTGATCACCACATGAAAACAGGCAGATCAAGGACACGGCTCCAGAGTATGTGAGTTTTCATTAACACCCCACTCGGCAAGAGCCGAGTGTGTGTGTGTACACACTGGGAGCACAGAACTCATAAGACTGACTTACTGAAACATGAAAGGGGGTTCATAGATTTCAACATTTACAAATGGTGAATTTCTACCAAGTCCTCCAAACCACTATCTTCCATTATTTGTCACGTTCTGTCAATCCTATCTCCAACATGTCCCTTGCTTTCTGTTCTTTTTCAAGGGCCACAAGTCAGGCCTTGTCTTCTTCCCTCCACTTCCTGCCTCTCCACTCCCAGAGTAAATTTCCTGACACATGATTGTGATTATGTCACACTCTCCATGAAGTCCCTCCAAATCTTCTGTCTTATCTGGGTAACAGACTGTTGATAACAAGTAGTATTCATTTAAGCAGATCTCACTAGGTCCAACTCAGGAGGGGAGCTCATTGAATGAATTGCTGAATAATTCACTAAACAAAAAAAGTCGCTGGTAATTAAGCATCAAAAGATGAAAAATAGTGTAGCTCAAGGATCTCAAGTTCTAAAGAATTGAGCTAGATCGCCTTCAAGTCCACATGTGTCTATGGACTGGACTTAGTCTTTCTCTGTCCATCCTCCAGTCTCCACCGGTGAAGAAAACTGGCTTCTTCCTCAGGACAAGTGCACTTGATCCCTAAAAGTATCTGGAATGGCTCTAGAAGCAGAGAAAAGGGGCCTTTACCTCATTTCTTTAATTATAATTATAAACATCCAATAGATAATACTATCAACCTAATATAGCACTATTTCATGTAATGCATACTATAGTCTTAGAAGGTAGATGATATTATCCTCATTTTACTGATGGAGAAACTGAGGTATGTAGAGTTTACATGACTTGCTCAATTTACTAACAATTGGGTTCATGTACTCAATTAAAAAAACTATTATTTATTTATTTATTTATTCATATTTTTAGGGACTTTTGTATTCCTACCACCATGACATATTCCTAACCACTTCACTGGATTATTTCAAAAGGGCATTAATGGGCCAGACATTGGTCACATGCAGTCCTACCTCCTAAACCAGTCCTACCTTCTAAATAGATATAATGAAGATTATGAGCACATGCGGGGCCAACAACAAGAAACATTTTTTAAAAGCATTCCTTGAAATAAAAGAAAAAGAAACCTCCTTGGCTGAAAACTACAAGGTATCCATGGTAAATTCATTGTGTTCAATGAATCCTTCAACTGCTGGAAGCATCTCTTCCCTCTCTTCCTCCCACCGCTCCCTCTAGAAGCCTTTGTCATGGACTTCTGACAACCAAGGTCCTGGTCCTGGCCATTCACGAGGTCCTCCTTCTAGAATGTCATCCTCCCACCTCTCTGTCCATGAGACCCCTCTCGTCTTCTTCAATAACCGCAATTAAGTGGCCTTTCACTGTTCAGTTTCTGGTGGCTTCCTGGGTGCACTATGCAAGGCTGGTTGGTCTTCCTGCATTTTCCACATCTAAACCAAGGCTTTCATTGTTTGAATCTTCCACTGAACTGTGTGCCCCAACTCAGAATGACTCACCTCTGCACCCGCACAGTGCAACCACATCAGACAGTTGAGTAAAAGGATGGAAAACAGAATCAAATGGAATAACAGATGCTCAGTAAAGTCCCTTCTAATCCTTGACATGTTCTTGACCACTCAGGGATGCTGAGAATATAGTCGTCATGAATATACTAGATTCTGTACCACTGTGCTAACTTCATCTAAATTCAGTAGTTTTATTGAATCTTCCCCACAATCAGCAATTTGTAGATGGGGTAAACGGAAGCTCACAGAACCTAAGAAAATTGTCCAAAGATATATACCTTGTAGGTCACAGTTGCAGAAATAAATCTAGATCTAGACTCCAAATTACGATTTTCACCATAATGTTGCAATTTATATAAGAAGAACCATAAAACTTCTCTAGAGAAAAGTGAAATTTAAGAGCTGAAAATCAATCACAAGCACTTTGAGCATATCCAACAGAGATATAATATGACCATCTACTTTAGCAAGTAATTGTATTGATTCACCAATTGATAATCAAGAAACCACACAGCAAACCCATTAACTGGGAGAGGAAAGTGCAAACGAAGGCCTGGTGTTTCCAGAAATGCTGTTATTGATTCAGTTATTGTGAGCCTGGACTTAGAAATGTCTGAACTGCATGTTTGAATGGAGTCACCATGTTCCAAATGATGATGTGATCAAACTACTCAAAACCCTGGGGTGCAATTGTGACACCATTCACCCTTAGGGGCAGTGTCCATCTGTCTCTAAAAAGTCACTTGGCTCCCAGGGTCCTTTCTTCCCCTTATTTTCACTTATTTGGGAGCTCTGTCTCTTGGCAATTTCAAAGAGGCTCTAATCTCATTTTGTGTTCCCTCCATTGTGTGTCTTCAGTAGAAGAACTCCCCGAGAAGGAATCCCTGCTAATGAACACACTGTGAGCCAGACAAAGTCCAGCCTGGGCACTGTTTTAAATAGTTATTTTGTTTATTTATTACTAAGGTAGTACAAATACTTGCTGCACTCTCAGGACTGGGAGTCCAGGTGTAAAAATAAGAAAGCTTACTTCTGAAGTGGCTGTGATAGAAAATTTTCAACAAGGACTAGGCATGCAAACATAACTAGTAAAGTTCAGGGGATTAAAAAGCTCCATGAATAAGCTGAAGCAAAAAACATCTGGTTGTAAGAGCTTCCACCCTTTTATAAAGAATCTTACTGAGTCTCAATCAACAGAACTTAAGATGCACACTAAGGAAGGACATGCCACACTCAGAGGTGAGGTGTGAAGTCATGCTGCCTCTGCACATCTCTGCCCAGGCCAGGCTGGGAGGTGTTGACGGGAGTCTGTAAGTGGGAGGGTGTCATCTCATAGGTTTGGCATAGGGGCAACCTAAAAGAGTGTGTGTTCTGACAGCATGAACGAAAAATACTTCAGTTGACAGAAACTGAAAGGGAGAGAACATGCAGGATCTGGGATTGGCCAGTGTGAGTTGAAAGTGACAGAACTCTCGTAAATTTAATCAGGAAATATACACAGTGAAGAAAACCAAAGAATCTCACACATTGCTTCAGCGACTTAGGCTTGAACAAAACTTCTCTTTTGTGTCCCCATGCTCTCACCTCGTTCTGTCCACAAATGTGCCAGTTGTTAAGGTGGAAGTCAAAAGCCCTGGGAACCCTCTCAAATCTAGGGAATTCCTACTTTTGTGGTAGAACTGAGCTTGTGAAAATGACACGTTAGGTCCGTGGAAACAGAAATTATAGTCCGCACCATCTCTGATGCTGGGCATAAGATGTACTGCTAGAACCACAATTAATCATTTTAGGAAACAGTTGAGGCCACTGCCACAACCATCATCACTGGAATTAGAGAGACAGGGTCCTTGGTATTTTAAGCTCCTGATTAACTGGGTGCACCTAATTAGTAATCCTGGGACCCGTCAGCAAGGGAAGATAGGAATGAGCATCCTGGATCTTTCAGTTTAAGATTAAGAGAGCTTTAGGGGTACTGGGTGGCTCAGTTGGTTGAATGTCTGACTTCAACTCCGGTCATGATTTCATGGCTCATGGGTTCAAGCCCCATGTTGGGCTTTGTGCTGGCAGTGCAAAGCTGCTTTGGATTTTTTTTTCTGTCCCTCCCCAACTTGTGCTCTTTCTCTCTCTCCTTCAAGAATAAATAAACATTAAAGAAAGAATTAAGAAAAAGAGTAAGAGAGTTGACTAAACACAAAAGGAGAATCAAATGCTGTGCACCCCCCCCCCCCCCCCCCCCCATGACAACTCTCAACTCTAATGGCTCTGGAAACTGCTTGGAAAAAGATGGGGAACAATTGAAGTAGGGCTCCAGGAGAGTATAAGTGTTTGGAGAAATGTTTAGAAAGGAATTTGCAAGGTCAACTGGATACACAGAGCCAAGGACAAAGAACCAACTGTTCCCCCAAAGACTTCTCAATTTGGTAATTGGTTGGCTCATCCTGCAATGTACTAAAATAAAGATTTTAAGAGAAACAGAGTATACACAGAGAAAGGTAATGAGGTTTGTTTTCCAATGAGTTCAAGGTTCCTCTGGGACATTCAGGTGGAAAGGTCCATTTGATGGAAGCAGAAATGCTAAATTATCCCCAGTTCAGAGGTGGGAAAACTGTACTTAAGGACAAAGTGCAATGGGGCCAAGATAATAAAGGTAGGAACAATCTCTGAAACAAGCTGATTCTACGCCCTTGCTTTTCCCAGCACTACAGTATCTTTTGAAGATTTCTTTTCTCATCTGTGTGTTGTGTGTAGATGTGGTTTTCAGGTTTCACAAGAGGAGAGGGGAAGATAAATATTTTAATAACTGTGTGCGTCTTGAAAGTGACAACACTTATGGTAACCATATAGAACGAATTGAAATTGAAATTTATTTTAATTTTACAGATGATAAAAATGAGGCTCTGAGAGATTAATTTGCTTAACATTATTGAACTGGTAAGTGGAATTAGATGAGCTTTTCTTATTTTTTAGTGTCAAGGGTTCATGGTTTATGGTGATAGTTCTGAGAGGGTGGCCTGAGGACCCATAGAACCAGTATCATCTAGGGACTCGTCAGAAATTCAGATTCTCTGGTCCTGTCCATATCTCGCTAAATCAGAGACTACAGGGTTGGAGCCCCCAGAGTCTGTGTTTTAGCAATCCTCCAGGAGATTCCAATTCATGTTGAAGTGTGAGAACCACTGGCTTACTCCATCTTCCCAGATATGAGAAGGACCAATTAACAACGTGTTCCTTCCACTTTGGGATGAGATAAATAATTTAAATGAGATATCATTTATACAGTCCCTAGCAGAATGCCATGTATAAATTGGATTCTTGATGATTCTAATTGAAATATGATGAAACTAATCATTCAAGTTGCAAACCAAACTCCACCAAAGACATTGTTTTAATATACTAAAACTAAAAAAGCTTTCCTTTAAATTTATATTGAATTTATGTATTTAGATTCTCAAAATCATTTGTTTTCTTAATAACATTTTCACAGCTTCTGCTAATTTAGAAAATTGCATCCCTAAACCTATTTGCTTTTAGGCTTTCTCACTAAATCTGCATATGGCAACAATTAGGAAATTAAAATCTGGACACCCGAAGTGGATTCTGAGATCGGTGTTATGTTTTTCTGCACTGGTTAACATTCTGACCGTCACACACCCTCAGTTCTCTTCATAGTGGAAGTCTAGCTCTGGGAACTTATTTCTGATCACTGAAGATAGTGAAGAGGGGCTTCCAGGTCACTGTTGGTAATCCAGAGGAGTGTCGCGAATTGAAGAAAGAGTTGGTGACTTTCTTGGATCTCCTCTGAACTTCGGATCCCAATGGGAGAGGCATTCCTCAAAGCCGCAGCTCCCAAGCTCTGAGCTCAGCCACCCTCTGTGTAAGAAAACACTGGATGATGACTTGGTCCCTCTGCTTCTCAGATTTTTCCCTATGAAACAAAGTACTCAGGCAATAGAAGGCAAAAACTCCCACCAGTCCTGGCATGATGCTGAAAAAGAAAAATTTCCCAAATAAGAAAGAAATATTACTTAAGGAAAGGGAGAGAGTCCAATCACCAGCATGTTGTGCTTTTCGGGAGAATATAAACTGTTCGCCTGGAGATGCAGATGTTATTCATTACGCTGGAGATAAATCCAGAAATGTAGTTTACCCTGATTTAGCTTTGTGCTTAATTGTTTCGAAGACCAATGCAATGCAGTCAGCCCTGTGTGCTGTTTTGTTGTCGTATTTAAAAGCGAAGCCTCCACTGATTTGCCTTGTGAAGTTTCTCTACAGGAGGAACTTCCAGGTTTGTAGCCCCAAGACTCAGAAATGAAAATATCGCCACGCCAGGAGACTTAATTATAAGAGCTACAGTTTTTTTAACACATACTTTGGGCCAGCCAAGTGCTAAAACTCAGAATGGTAACTCATTGTTTTGAGTCCTCAGGAAAACTGCAGAGAATTTCACACCCCATCTTACAAATGAAGACACTATTTCAAAGCAGAAACATGATTGCTGAGTCTGCCATGGGAAGTACAAGGCAGAGTTTCTATTCAAAATTATTTCTATTGGATTCTTTCCCCAAAACGAACATGCAACAGATAGACTTAACTGAACATGGACTATCTGCTCTATACCAAGTCTTTTATAATTATTTACCTCATTAGATTTTATTCTATGAGGTATGATATTCTCAGTAGATTTTATTATTAGCCCTAATCTACTAAGTAGGAAATAATTTCTCCAAGTCACAGGAGTAGATATGAAGGAGGTGTGGCTCTAAACCTAAGTGTTGGAGTCTTGACCCCATGCTCCAAATAGAGTGTGGATCAAATACAGAACGTAAAGAAAGATTATTGCTAAAAACACAATGAAATGCAATCATGGACACATAGCTAAGCATGGATAAAAACGGTTTTGCAATTACTTCTCACATACCATGACATTTTGCAATGTTAACTAATAATAAAGCCTGGGAAAATATCTCATTATATCATGACTAAAATTCTTCAGAAGCACCCTTAAGATTATCTTCTTGCATTTTAGCAAGTATTGGGTATTCCCTGCCCTTCTGGGAACACAGAATACATTTTGGACAGTAAATGCATTTGAAGGCTTGTCCTGACTCAATGCTGTTATTTTTTTTCTGATCACAACTGTTGGGGGAAACACTGAACAACCGCTTCATGTTGTTTTGAACAATAGTGTTGAAATATCATTCGGAGAAACCAGAGAAGACTGGCATTTTTTTAATGAGACTAAATAAATTATTTAAAATTTGGATTTGCATTCTTGGATGTTGTAAAAAATAAATATTTTGATGTTATCATTGAGACTATTGAGGTAATTTAATTTTGAGCCTTAAGACTTTGGGACCAGTTCCTTCTTCACTTAACAGATGAAGAAAATGACCAGAATGGAATGTCCCAAGGTCACAAAACCAGTTGTTCTGAGAAAGAAATGCACATCCCTGTACATGTGTTACTCGTTCTATTAGACTTAATCATACTGGAAATTGGGATTATCAAACTGCCATGCAATATAAAAAACAAGGTTCAAATTCTAGCTTCACTTATGAACAAGCTGAGTATTTTACATAAGATATTACACTTCTATTAAATTAAATGTTAGTTTGTTTTATCTTGAAGATGTGTGAATAATATAGACCTCATAAAGTTGTTTTGTGAGGAGTAAATAGATCACATATTAATATTTCTAGAATTTAAAGAGCTCAAAACTTTAAATTCCTTTTTCTTCCGCATGCCTTGTTTCCCTCTGAATCACAAATAGTTACAAAGGACAGTATGTTACTTAAATAGCACTCTGCATCAACCAAGATTTCTTGAGTATAGACACTCCACATACCTGTTGTTTTTAAATAGGAATGCCTCCTTGTATTTCCAAAATTTGTTGTAAACCTCTTCTGACAGATAAACTCTCCTGGCAATATATTTATTTCAGGGAAACTAGTCTCTGGTCTGCACAGTTGAATTGCAAAAGTAGCTCAGAACCATTTGATATGCTAAGCACAGATGACAAGTGCTGACAAGGTTAAGAAAATGGTTTGGGAAAAAATGTAGGTAATCTCTACTGAAAATGAGAAAGTCTTAGGGCTCTCTCCCCGCTGAAGGATTATATGTATAAAATCCATGAATAAAAGGCTCAGCAGAAAAGAAGCAAGTTGGTAGTGAGTTGGAAAAGAACATGAGCTCTGATGCCATAAGACTAGACTATGAGTCCCAGATGTATAATATGTACACGTTGTGGAACTGTATGTGAGAGTATCAGTTAGCTATAGCTGCATAACAAAGTATCTCAGAATTTAGTGGCTTAAAATAATGGCTTTTTAAAAATTATTTCTTAGGAACCTATGAGTTAGCACTGCAGTTCTATAGATCAAAGTTGAACTTGGCAAAGCTCACTCATCCATCTTTAGTCAGCTGCAGGTTAACTAAGCAGATGTTCTAATCTTGGTTTGGCTTTCTCAAATGTCTGAGGTCTCAACAGACATAACTGTGATGCCTCAGGTCTGTTACAGTTGTCTTATCTCTCCTTACGGCTAACACGTGCATGTTCTTACATAGAAGGCAGAGGAACAACAGAGAAAAGAAGTCCACAAGGTCTGCTTAGGCTTAGAACTGAGAAACAATGGTGTTCCATGTTCAAACCAATCTGCATGCATACGACCCAGATATCTGTATTTTATTATTTTTTTTCTTTTCCAGCTAACTCTAATACACAGGTAGGTTTGAAGATGATTTATTCACTATTTGACTATGTATTGATCACAATACTTATTAAAATGTTATAAATAGGGGTGCCTGGGTGGCTCAGTTGGTTAAGCATCCAGCTTCAGCTAGGTCATGATCTCATGATTCATGGGTTCAAGCCCTGCGTCTGGCTCTGTGTTGACTGCTCAGAGCCTGGAGCCTGTCTTTGTATTCTGTGTTTCCCTCTCTCTCTGACCCTCCCCTGCTCATGATGTCTCTCTCTCTCTCTCTCTCTCTCTCTCTCTCTCTCTCTCTCTCAAAAGTAAATAAAACATTAAAAAATTTTTAAATTAAAAATAAAATGTTATAAATAAACCAAACAGAAACTGAGAAAACAAAACCAAACATGTCTTGTTACCTTTCACAACTGAAAATTTCAGGGATAAATGTGACTTTGGTCATGGTTGGGTCCCAGGCTTCCAAAGACATAGTGTCTGTCTCTTTTTCTTCAACTATTTCTTTAGAGAGAGAGGGGAGAGGAGAGAGAGGAGCAAGAGAGAGAGAGAGAGAGAGAGAGAGAGAGAGAGAGAGAGAGAGAAGGGAACAAGAGAGAACTTCTCTATTACATAACAGACAAATTCTCTTCTGAGTTCTCATTGACACAACTTGGATCACATGTTTACCCAGGAGCTTGGATAAGCACATTCAACATGAGAATGAGAATGAAGAGTGTGAATTCCCAAAGGGAAATAAGAGTGCTATAACCAAAAAAAGAGGAAACAGTGACTGGACAGGCAAAAAATAACAGATGTGTATAACAAATTATGTATTCTACAGCTGCATTTCCATAACATGCTATTATACCCCCTTTTCATGCTGTTGTAATCATATGTTTTATTCTGAGTTATACACAGTTCCGTCATTTTCTTGCATACAAGGAAGATGAATTATATCTTGTCATTTTCAGTGTCCCTAGCACTGGATGTGACACTTAAGTAGATCTTTGTTATAACTACTTTTTGAAAAGATTTTGTTACGAGTTTCAATCTCTGATTCCTTCTGAGGTTGTTAAATACACAAAGTACCTATGCTTGATTCCTTTTTTTTGTTGAATTTTATTAACTTTGGATACAGTCTTAGATTTCTGTTTGTTCTGTAGTCCTAAAAAGTTGGATGACACAGAAGACCTCATTTGCCCTGACAAGAACCATGTCAAGTAGCCTGATCCTAGGACTCATTCCACTAGAGCCATATCTCAATCTTGAGCAGACTAACTCAGAACCATATGTTCTTGAGGAGGTGGCATATTAAGGAAGACCAAGCATGTAAAGCATAGAGCAATCTTTCTTATGCAGCCCACTTCCATCTGTGTACACTTCAGTCCACTATCTAAATTTAGGATGATCTTTCAAACAGGGGTGAAGAACCCCTGGTCAGGAGAAAAACTACATAACTGATATCATAGTACTATGCACAATGGAAGGAAGAAAGCAGAACTAACAAGAAAGACAGCAAATCAGATGTTACAAGAGAGTAGACACTGGAAGAAAAATATATATATTATATTCACTTTTTCCTGAATGTTTCAGATACACTGAATATGTGTGGCATCACTTGTGCATCTTACCAAAATCAGAATACATCTTCTTTTCCTCTCCTATTTAAGGTCGTTTTGGACTCTTGACAAGTCTTCATCATCACCATGGTGATCAACCCTGAAACAACTCCATCCAATTATCATGAGGTTACCAAGTATAAGTGGAACTCACCCTAGTGAATCCAGGGCAATGCTCTACTTCTTACAATAACCCCTTGGATTCCACTTCTTCTCGTCACTACTATATCTGAGTGATGTAGGTCACCCAAAGGCTCTGGAAGGGCATAGGAGATACATCAGAATGTTGTACTTTGAACATTGAGAACTTTGACCAATGAAAAAGAGTAGACAGAAGACTCATAGATAAATCCATCTTCTGTCCTTTTGATGACCACCTCCTCCTATATCTGTCAGGATCTACTCAAGAGTCTGGAAACCCCACCTGCAATCTTAACAATTGGATAAGAGGTAGCTTCATTTGTCTGCCTGGACTACCACAACAAAATTCCATACACTGAGTGGCTTAAGCAATAGGAATTTATTTTCTCACAGTTCTGGAGGTCAGAAATCCAAGATTAGGATTCTGGCTGACTTGGATTTTGGTGAGGACTCTTTTCATGGCTTCACAAACAGCCTCCTTTCCTTATGTCCTCACCTGTGTGCACTTGGGTTGAGATACATGCCCTCCCAAGTCTCTTCTTCTAAAGATAATAATCCTGTTCAATCAAGCAACCATCCGATGACCTCATCTTCCATTACTTCTTTACCCCAAATACAGCTACACATCAGGTAAGGGCAGGACAACTTCACAATAGTAGCTACCTATTAAAAAGGATAAAAGAGAATTCTAAGGTTCAGAAATTAATAACTACAGAGAGTAATCACCACCCCTAAGGTTGAAGGGATAATAGAGAAGAAAGAAGACTAGAAGTTCAGAAAATAAGACCAGACAGGGCTGAGATGCAGCCATATGACAAGAAGGCATGACCACCCTAGGAACACACTGCCCACTGCTGGGGTGACAGAGGCTGGATACTCAGTATCCTCCACTGGATCGCCCCATCTGCTGACCCTCAAGAGCAGTTCCCCCATTGTGGTGAAAACTGTCAGGTACTTGCCCATGGATACCCTCTCCACTGCAGACATAAACAGAACACCACCTTATTCTCCTAGCTCAGTACCCTCTCTAGAATCTGCCATTGGCTGACTCTCACATGGAGACACAGTCTTAACAGTCATTGTGAGATCTCTGGATTGTTGGCTATGTTATTTACTGCTCCTAATTACAGTACCATTAAATATTCTGGTACTAGATAATAATGTTAAATTTAACCTATGATATATCTGTATAAAATTGTAAGGGGAAGGAGATACAGAAAGTAGTTAATACATAGAAACAAACTATCCAAAAAACAAGTAAGGAGAAAAATGCAAATTGCCTATAGTTGTTTCTATAGTTGTCTCTGAAGTCATAGTTGATAACTATGCCTTCCTTCATTTCATGACCCATTCCAGATTTCCACATAGCCAGAAACTCATCTGATCAAAGTCCCTCACAGGGAGAATGCCCCAAAACTTTATTTCCAAAGGGGTCTGAATATTTCACAGTCTTCCTTTATTTATATCATTGCAGTTCTCCATTAAACTCTACTATTGACAATGAAATGTTAATCACCCAAGAATGTCCCCTTCTTCCCAAAATAGCTCTCCTCCTTTCCATTTGGTAATAGCTAATCAGTTTTTTGTTGTCAATTGGGATCAATCATTCCAGTCATTATAACTACACCCCCTCCTCCTTTTTGGCCCCTTGGTTCAGTAGCCTAAAGATTCCCAAGTGGTCAGAGGGCAGTAGTTTCAAGCTACCATTCTTTGGGGTCACTGTGTCTTCTAATGGAAACATATCCTCTTTGGGAACTAATACGTCCAAGCCAGCAGGCTTAAAGTTGCCACGATGGGAATAAAATAGTCTGTGAGTGTTTTATTACATATAATAATGAGAGAAGCCACTCCAAATACACCTTCTTCTTAGTTCCACCTATTTTTGCTATAAGAAGAAAACACCATAAAATGCTGATTGATTGTTTTAAAACATACACTGTACTCGGCCCTTTTAGAACACTCTCTCCAAGCTGACACCATAACTGAGTCTTCTGTAAGCCAGCCCATCTTCCCACAGGCTGAAAAGGCATCACTTAAAAAAGAATAAGTCATGGTTCAGAGCTGATTAATTAAATCTAATTAGGTGGCTCACTAATTGATCTCAGAGGCTATCACCATTTGACCTCTGGTAAAAGGGCTCAATACAGTCAAACTCCTCTGGAGACAAATGAATAGAAACTCCCATTGGTTAAAACCACATAATTCAATTAATCCACTTAGTGAATTCAAGGGTTAGTCAAATCATTCAAGTGTATATTGGTTTCCAGAAAGAAATTGAACTGGAATTTATCTTTCTCTTATCTTTCATAAATATTGTCTAGATAACAAAATCTTACATGTAAACTTCAAGAAATGATAACATAAAATAAGGTTGGTCACTATCTGCTTTAGAATATATTCCTTATTAGATTTTTCTTCCTTCCTTCATCCTTCCCTACCTCCCTTCCTTCCACTTCCTCTCTCTCTCCCCTCCCCTCCTCTCCTCTCCTTCCTTATTTCTTTCTTCCCTTCCTTCCCTCCTTCCTTATTTCTTGTTTAATTTCAAAATCCTGCCAAATACGATTCTTTGGTAAAAGGACATGTTTAGATTAACCAATCAATGTAAGTAGGGATTGGAATATATAATTATTTACATTTATAAACTAAAAAGGTAAATAACAAATTGGCATAATACGTAACAAACACTGGATTAATATATTTAACATATAAAAATCATCTTGCCAATAAGTGAGGAATAAAAAAGATGTAGTAGCAAAATAAATAAAAGACATGAATATTCCACTCAAGAAACAATAAATGGAAATAGCCAATGAAAATACAAAAAATATATTCTTTAAAATCCTCATCAAATAAATACAAATTAAAACATCAGTAAGACCAGTGATGGCAAAATGGTGATTCACTTTCATCAGTTGATATATTAACAAATTACCATTTATAGGGGCACCAATATTATGCACCAATCTGATGCCCACAAAAATTGTATGTATGCATGATGTAAATATATTTGATTTTTGCCCATAATGAGGTACAAACAAGTAAGTTACAACTTACACTACAGATTACAATAGCACTTTGTGAATTAAATAAAAAATTTATATATATTAGCTAAAAAGATTGCAAAAAGCTAATAATGTTTCTTTTTGAATGATAAGGTCATGGGTAATTTTAATATACTTTATTTATATTTATCTCTCACTTTGTTACCATATTTTATTTTATTTTATTAAATGTTTATTTTTGAGAGAAAGAGCATGAGCAAGCAGGGGAGTGGCCGAGAGAGAGGAAGACACAGAATCTGAAGCATGTTCCAGGCTTTGAGCTGTCAGCACAGAGGCCATCTAGGGGTTCAAATTCATGAATCATGAAGTCATGACCTGAGCTGAAGTTGGATGCTTAATCAACTGAGCCACCCAGGCACCCCATGTTACAATATTTTAAATTGAAGTAACTTTTGGACTATGAAAAGTTACCCTTTTTATTAGAAGATTTTGGACTATGAAAAGTTACCCTTTTTATTAGAAGACTTAAAGGAAAAAATGCCAGCAGTAATGCTGACAAACGCCTCTGAAATGCTACCCTCCCTTCTCTATCATAGCGGTTTCATCTGTTGTCTCTTACTTCTCTCTTCCTTGACTCTCCTCTTTCCACTGGACCCTCTTTAAGGCCTTTGATATTCTCCACAGGTGCTTCTGTATTTTCCAACGTGCAGTTTCAATATAACAATTACTATGACAAATCCTGGATATTCCTGCTCTCCTTTTGTCCTCCCCTGTGATCCAGTAAAATTGACTTTGTCTCTTCACCAATCAGTGGAGCATCAAACTAAACAATGAAAAGAAAAAAATATAACTGAACACCAATGAAAATAATTTACTCTTTTGTCTCTACAGAGAGATACTGTGCTCTGGTTCTGAGAACAGAATTTGCATTAACAAGTAAATGGTATCTGCATAAGTTTGGTTTCAGTATAATATTTTCTTTCATAAGCAGTTTCCTTAAACTGGAATAAACTGCCTCAAGACATTCAGAATCAATACATACTAGAATATAAATACAGTAAGTATCTACGGGGCATTTAGGTTTGTAGTCTTATATTTATTCCTTATACCCACCTAGTAGGTTAGCCATTGTCTGCATGTACTGGCCTGTTGGCACAGACTGACACTCAACATCATTTAGGATCACTGAGTAAGTGGCATAATCAGAATTTTATGGGGTCCTAAGGCCCAGCTTCTTTATCTGATTCCACAGATGATTTTAAAACACCGTTAAGTACCAACACGGTAAATGTAAGCTTATAAGGTAGAAAAGAGCAGGGTGATCCCACACAGAATAAAAGAAAAAACAATAAAAGAAGTTCAGGACTTTTATAGCAAGAGCGATCAGGGTAGGAGTGACAGCAGAAGACTTGACAGAAGCCGAATTCAGGAGCTGAATCCCAAAGTCCCTCCTGGTGCTAGGTCTGCTCTGGCTGCCATAAGAAAGTGTTACCAACTGGGTGGCTTGGACAATGAAAATGTATTTTCTCACAATTCTGGTTTCTTCTGAGGCCTCTCTCCTTGGCTTGTAAATGTCCATTTTTTTTTACTACATCTTCCCATGGTCTTTTTTCCATATATGGCTGTGTTCAAATGTCATCTTCTTATAAGACACCAGTCACATTAAATTAGGGTCTAACTGAATGTCTGCATTTTTATTTAATCATCCCTTAAAAGACCCTGTCTCCCACAAAGTCCCATTCTGAGGTTGTAGGCGTAGCGACCACAACATATGGATTTGGGGGAACACAATTCGGCCAATAACAGTACGTGGAAAAGTGCTGACTAATTCTAATATTTCTGTCTTCTAAAGGAATTTTCTAAGACTTCATTCGCAGTGCCTGATAGTCAGTAAGTCAATCTCTCCTCCGAACAAACATTTAATTATGTGCTGCCTTTTGTATAGATCATTTCACTCTGTATCAGTATTATTTGTTTTCAGTCTTTCTCATCAGAATTTCAATTCCTTGAGGATATATTCAGTGTGTTATCTTTATTACCCAAAAGAGTGCAAGTACACACAAGAGTATGTAATGAATAGTTGTGGACGGGCACAGTAAATAATAAATGAATTCATAGAACAACAAATGAGAGTATGTTGAAAGAGTCCCAAGGAGACCATGAACCCCTCTCCAAATGCGTGTCTTCCCATGTAGAGACAAGCCTTGAAAAACTGAGTGGACATCAAAATAAAGGATTAGCATTAGCAGGAACTGAAAATTGAAGGGATGAGCCCATGTACTATGCACAACTCAAGGACAATGAGCTTGTTTATTTTATTTAAAAACAAATACTCAGAATCTACTTTGGAAAATAACATGGAGAATGTTTTGCTGAATCGATAGGTGAATGAGACAATGAAATATTTAACAAACGAAGAAGAAGAAACAGAGAAAGAGAAGGAACCATCAGAGAAGTAGGGACATTTTCGAGAAGGTAGCACCAAATTGCATCTACCCCCAATTATCTGCATAAGACATCATCATTGTTCCTAAGTTTTCTCTATAATTCTGATATAAACCAAAGTCTGAGAGGCCCTGGCTAACCTACATCTCCTTTGCAAAGGCTTATGAGGTGGATTTCTTAATCATCTGAAAGCTTGCCTT
This sequence comes from Suricata suricatta, assembly GCF_006229205.1. Classification (NCBI taxonomy): domain Eukaryota; kingdom Metazoa; phylum Chordata; class Mammalia; order Carnivora; family Herpestidae; genus Suricata; species Suricata suricatta. Next base: position 72,614,138 of record NC_043714.1, on the reverse strand, counting down.
CCTTGTCCATTTTACTTGGTCATAGAGACCTGTGCCAGCCTCCAGATTTCTGCAATGAGCACCTTGGAGGAATCCCATGGCAACCTCCCTGGAGACAGAGTGAGGATTATTAATATACCTTTGGAAATAACGGCTCTCATACACTGTAACTCACATTAATGTGCAATATCCCGACTGCTCACTCTGCTGATGGGAATGCAATGTACTCACACTGGTTTATTATAAAAGCATTAAAATTGCTCTGTTGGTTCATCATGATGACACTTTCATCTGTTTGAGGGGGTTTGAGTTGTTTTTTGTGGAATTTAATCATACATTTTTTGGACTTTACCTTCTAGAAATGAGTCTGAGACATTTGAGACTGGATCCAAGCAATACATATTTCCAGCATATGTTTTTTGGTTTTTTTTTTTTTTTTTTTTTTGGCAAATTAGAGCCCCAATCAAAACCCTTTTCAGAATGAAGGTACTTTGTTTAATCATTGTGCACCTACTCTGTGCTAGGTAATGGGGCAATGTGTAGATATGTCAGTGTGGACTTTCACCTGAGCCCAAAAACACCAAAGGAAAGGCAAATTTTGACCTATCCATTAAATAGATGAGAACACGGAGCTTCAGGAAGATTCATCGATCAACTCAAATACAATAAAACAGCTTCTATTGTCTTTCAACTTCACTGTCTTGACAGAAAGCAGCCTACTGGTTGACCAGGGCCATTGTTTCATGAATACTTGGGCTTTTCCCTCTGCTTTAATGTATTAATAATTATATAATTATTATTAAATAAATAATAATTGTGGAGTCATAAGCCGGAGAAAAATTTAGTTGTGGGACTTAATTCCTTGGCCATTTTCATTGAACTATAAAGATATTTGGAAACCCATAACACCCTATAAGTTCTCTACTTTGTCACCTTTATCTCCTTTGCCCCCACCCCACCATGCTCCTAATCACCATATAAATTTAGAAGTTAGTCATATTTCAAAGCACTTTTACATTTTGCTTGATACTTAGGGCGTCTTGAGATTGACAATGTGGATCAAACTCTTCCCATACAACCTAGTTGCAGATGCTGAGACTCCATACATATTAAGTGATTATTTATGAACATGGGCAGACAGATTCAATTTAGTAGTGATAGCTCTCTTTTAGATTTAATATTCAGAAAATATTATTTGAATGCCTACATCTAACAGGTGATTCTCTGACCCAGGGGTTGGCAAATGCTTTCTGTAAAGGGACAGAGAGTAAATACATGGTCTGTGGCCCCCATCTTCCAGCACTACTGTATAAAAGCAGCCCCATGCGATCTGTGAACCAATGAGCATGGCTTTGCAAATAACAAACAAAACAACAAGCAAAAACCAAAACAAAAGCTTTATTCACAGACACTGAAGGTGTAAATTTATATCATTTTCACATGCCATTAAACATTGTTCTTTTGAATTAGTATTTCAATCGCTGAAAATATAAAAACAACTTTCAGGTCACAAGTCACACAAAAATATGTGGTGGGTCAGATTTGGCTCAGAAGCTACATTTTGCTGATTCCTGCTCTCAACTCTCGAGATTTAACACAAAATAGATCAGAACAAAAACCCCTTGTCCTTTTGGAGATTACATTCTACTGAGAGGAAAGCAGCAAGGGAAAAAATAGGTCAAAAAGAGAAGGCTCAGCACCAGGAATGATGAGCAGGAAGATTCATCTGTGAATGTATTTGCACGTGCCCCTGACAGAGGGGGTGCCCGCTTCCGGGGGGGGGGATTAGAAGGCTGGTAGTGGGGTGAGAGGACTGAAGGATCTAAGGATGAGGCGAGCTGAAGTGCAATCTCAAGTTTGCTCCATTCCCGGGCTTCGTTGGTGCTTTGCTGTACTTCAACAACCTTCTGTTACTATGAATTTCTGTAAACTCTACTCTACAAAAGGGGCTGGTCTGAGTAGCGTTTTGTGGAATTGAAGGCAAAGGGACTGTGTTCCATGTTTAAGTCAAAACCCTGGAGCCTAGAAGTCGGAGAGGCCAGCTGAAGCCAGCTTCGAGAGAATTGAGCAGAAAATGAAAATTAGTGTCCGATGAATCCAGGAATAGTTTCCCCTGTACTCTCCCCGCAAGGAGATAATCCCTGTAAGACGTCAGGAGGGCAAAGGAGAGTCCCATGAATGCAAAAAAAAAAAAAAAAAAAAAGTGAATTTCCTATGACTCTTAAATGGTAGAACACTGCTGCTGATCACAGGTTTGCATATTCTTGTTCCATCTTTTCAAAATCCAGTGAGGGGTCTGGGACAGATGTCTCCTTTGTACATTATAGATAAACTTTACCTGTTACTCAAATATGATGATGATTCTACCTCATAATATGCATTATATAATAACATACTATAAATATTCTTATGTTCCATTTGGAATATAAGCTCCATGAAACACAGTATTTTTGTTTTGTTTGTTGTGTGTTTTGTTCACTACTGGATCTCTAGTTTCTGAAAGTGTCTGACACATAGAAAACGCCTGATAAGCACTCATGAATAAGCAAATGAATAAACAAACAACAGAGCCATTAATAGAATAACTGGGACTTAGAATAAGTGGAGACAGAGATAGAAAACCTCCTTCACTATTGATTTTTGAGTTGAAATGAGGGCAATGTTCAGGCCTGTGAAGGGTTTCATAAATGAGAAGACCTGAATATACGGTCTCCATGGGGCTCCTTCTGTGCCCAAGATGGAGATCAGCTCTCAATTTTCTAAAAAGATGACACATTCTAAAGGAGCTCTGTCTCTTCCTGTGCAGACATACAACAGAATGCATCCCATTGTTGAGCTACCGCCTTAGAATCTGCAGCTATTGACTCTCTAAGAAGTCCCTGGTAAAAGTATAGTGTCTCACAAAATTGGTGGAAATCTCAGGACTGGGCTATTATTTCTGCATCCCCTTCTCAGCAAACCAATTGATTTCCTTGCTCTACGTTGTGATGATCCTTCAGGTTGTGGGAAGTACAAGGAAATAAATCAAGGCTATTCTATTTCACCCCTTTGTTCACCTAGAGAAAGACAGGGAGTAGCTTAGGTCCTTTCTCAAAGTTTGTAGTTTCCTCTTATCCCACTATAGACTCACTGACAGCGGGATCCACATTATTTCTTCTGTATCTTAGGATTTCATGCAAAGCCTGTCACAGGTCCACCACCAATAAAAAGTATTGATTAGAATTTAATTAGTGCCTTTCTCTTATACGCTAAACTATACTATTGGCTTGATCATGAAATTGTAAATGCTATATGCCCATTTTGAAGAATCTTCTGATTTCAAACTCTTAATTGACACTACCGTCAATATCTGGTATCAATAATCAGTCTTCAAATTTTTATAGAATCATCATTTAAAACACCGACAATTTTTTTCTAATAGAGCTGAAATACATGTGTGGATATAGTTATTTTCTGTATTCAACAACTATTTAGTAATAGCATCTGTGTGACAGATGCTGGAATCTGGGTCTAGTGGTGAACATCTGGTCTCTGTCCCGAAAGACCTTCTAGCCCAGGGATGAAGACAGAAAATATGAAAAGAGTCATTGAAATAAGTACCTTAGTATAAATTTTGATAAGTGTAGTAAAGAAAAAAAAACAGGCATGTCTATATAATAGAGAGAATATATTATGCAGAAAGTGGACAGTGGCCAGACAGGAATCTCTCTCTGGAAGTCTCAGTTAAGCTAAGACTGGAGAGATCAGCAAGAATTTTCACTGTATCATGGGGTCAAGTCAGAGAAAGCATCCATGCTGAGAACTGAAATGTGTGAATTCAGTTCTGCCTTTTTGTTGACTTAAATGCATCCTTAGCACTCACCTGATTGCTAAAGTAAAACTCACTCTTACTCTCCCTGTGCCTTGATTTTCTCATCCTGTGAAATGGGCATAATTTTAGTAATAAGTTTTTTCATTTTTAACTAGGATTATAAGAGTTAGCACATGCTAAGCACTTAGAACTCCACCAAGATTATTTTAAGTGCTCAATAAACGTTAGACATTGTTGCTACTGTTATTTTTATTAGTGAAAATAAATCCTCTGCCATATTTATTTTCTACAATAAGTTTGCATAAAAATGAAGACATATCTTTTTCAGACGAATGAGAAAAAAAATCAATCAACTTATGCTTATGATATTCAGTTGGACCATTATCTACATTTCGGGGGGGGGGCTCTAAATTCTCTTCATTTTATTTTTTAAAGTTTTTATTTAAATTCCAGTTAGTTAAAACAAAGTATTACCAGTTTCAGGTATACAATACTGTGATTCAGTACTTCCATACAATACACAGTGCTCATCATAACTAGAGCCCTCCTTAACCCCATCACCTATTTTACCCCATCCTCCCACCTACACCCACTCTGATAGCCACAAGTTTGTTCTCTGTAGTTAGGAGTCTGTTTCTTGCTCTCTCTCTCTCT
>NC_043714.1:72607608-72609594 GCF_006229205.1 Suricata suricatta | reverse complement strand
TGATATAAGTATGGCTACTCCAGCTTTCTTTTGGCATCTAGTCGCGTGGTAGATATTTCTCCATCCCCTTACTTTCAATCTGAAGGTGTCAAGAAGATGTGGTATATATATACAATGGAGTACTATATGACAATGAGGAAGAATGAAATCTGGCCATTCGTAGCAAAGTGGATGGACCTCGAGGGTGTCATGCTAAGTGAAGTAAGTCAGGCAGAGAAGGGCAGATACCATGTTTGCACTCACAGGTCTAAGAGGAGAAACCTAACAGAGGACCATAAGGAGAGGAAGGGGAATAGAGAGCTGGGGAGAGTGAGGGACACAAATCATGAGAGACTATTGAATACTGAAAATGAACCATGGACTGAAGGGGGAGGGGGAGAGAGAGAAGGGGTTAATGGACATGGTGGGGGGCACTTGTGGGGAGAAGCAATGGGTGTATTATGGAAACCAATTTGCAAATAAACTATTAAAAAAAAGAAGAAGAAAAAGGAAGTGGCAAACATCCCTGCATTTCCCTGCCCCACATCTGGCAGTCCTTCCTCACTTCCAGCCCACTGGTCAATACCAGAGCCAGGCTCACTATCAGATGCTCAGCCAGGAATCCCAGAGGTAGGAGCCAGGGAGACCAACAACCACCCGTTGAGTTCTCCCCGCCCTTCATGACTACACTCCACCCGCTGTTGGCACCCCACTTCCCAGGATCTGCGGCCCATGCCCCCGTTCCAGGACTTGCTTAAACTCTATTCTGATCCTTTTCAGAATTTTACCTCCCCAAATTCTGTAGCTGGGTGAGATCTAATTCTTGATGTAAAGTCCTTATTCCATAATACATATACTGCTTCTGTTTCCCTGATTGAACTTTAACTGAACAGGTTTAAAAATATCCTCTACTTTCTATTCTGAAGACTGCTCAGTCAAAGTGGGGAAATCGTGTCCATGATCACAAAGCGAAATTAAAAGAGCATTGTGAAAACAGGGAAGACATTCCAATTGCTTCATTTCCTGGTCCAGCCTTTCAATATGGGTTTCTTGTTGGTGGGCCTATGAATAAAGGCTGGATCTGAAATTGCAATGTAGATTTAAAGGGAGTTGCTATTAAGCTTCCTGTAGAATTGGTAACACACTTCTCTCCAGGCCACTTAATTTGTATACCTCATCCAGGCACGCATTTTGCATAATAAATAAATACTAACTCACTCCTCTGCTTGATAAGTGACTAGGCATTGTATATTTTAAGAAGTAGACCACATCTAATTCAAACTGCTTTTAATAGTGTATATATTTTTTTTCCAGACAGCTGCTCCATGCAGGGGAGATAACTCTGAACTAGACCACAAGTGTTTATGTAAAAACTCCAGCACAGGGTGTATTATCTGACATAATTATACCTTTGAAAGATGCAAATGTGAAACTCAAAACCCTGAGCATCCAGTGGAATGTGTTCTAATTAACTAATTCCCTGTGTTTCTTGGCCATTGTTAGAGATATTATTTTATGGTTAATCAGCCTGTTGTGACCGTGTGTGTGTGCGTGTGTACGCGTGCATGTGTGTGTGTGCGCACACTGCGATGCTTCAGCGACGGCACTGTTTCTGATAGAGCTGCCCCTTTAGCTATCTCCTAGGAGACAGGCAATACTACGCTTGTGCTGTCTTTACACTTCCTGTGCATTCAAATGAAGAGCTGTTGGTCACCTTGAGAGAGGACTGACAATAGCATTATGAACACGATGTTCTTATAGTGTTTGACCTAATGGGGTCCTTAGCACAACATCTGAGGACCCTCATTATCTAACCCCAGGCTGTCTTTCCACCCTCCTCTGTCTATTCCTTTTCTTTGTACCACATACTTCAGGTGTTCCATGCTGTTTTAGGTTCTCTGAAGTCGCCACGCATTGTTCCCTTCAGGGCTTTGGTTTGGGCTATAGCACACCTCTGAGATGTTTTCTCCAACCCTTCCTTGCACTTTGTTTAGCTAATTTCTATTT